>NC_133896.1:44407551-44507677 GCF_964199755.1 Larus michahellis
ACTAAAAATAGGTTTGTACCCTAGTGATGACATGAATGCGTAATACTAAATGATAAAATAATATTTGAGGCATTTTAATTCTGCGCCTTCACTGCACTAAAAAGAAACAAACACCCTCCCCCCAACCATACAACTCCAAAATGACTACAGTGGCTAGAAGCAACCTTATATAATTCTCCTTTCCGATGACAAAGATTGTACTGTTTGTGACTAGGGAGATTATGCTAATTGAAACAGTTCTTACAATCCTTGGCTGAGCTATACTGACCAGATGTCTTATACAACAAAGACATGAGAAGTTTTCTGGAAACAGAAAAGAGATGACAGTAGATGAGCTGCAATCGGAATAAAATCATAATCATATATTTACATTTATAAGAAAATAATTATTATCCAGTGGCATCAGTGTTAGGAAAAGAGAAGAAAACACCTCAAAGAATTTACAGCCTAATTAAAAGAGGCAGGCAACTGCTCAGTGTGGTAGATTGTCATAGTAGATCAACACCCAAACAATTCTCAAGCTTTTTTATAGGCATCTGTCAAAAGATAGCTCTAAGTATGTGAGGAAGCATGGCAGAAAGCACGCAGCTTTTCTTTTAGAGGGATATTTCCACTTACTGCACCATAGTTTGCATCACAGAGCAGACTCGGAGCTCAGGAACTTTCAGATGAAACTAACCCTAACCCCATGTTCAAACACTGCATTTGTGCTTTTGCACCAAGCAGTGCTTCAGCTGCTAGTGGGCGTCCAGTCCATGTCACCAGATCACAGCACAGAGGAAATAACCCCTCTGCACGACGCACTCAGTGTGGGTGTGAGGTGCCTAGCACCACCTCTTTTGCTTTGCTGATCTGCCCTTGTTTCTCCACTCCACACTATCTGCTGGTAGAGACGTAGGCAATATCATTCTAAAGGGATCATCTGAGAGACAGAGACCTTGGCGTGATGGGAAAGAGAAGGTCTGGATTAATGATGCAGGTTTGAGAGCTGCATGTATAGAGACAGCAGTTGGAGCTGTATTTGCAAATAAAGAGGGAAGAGATGATGTGGAGGTGTACCAAGAAAGATCCCTCTAAAGTACTTACTGAAGTGAGGATCAGAAAGCTGAGAGGACACCTGGGGAATAACAAGGCCATGGAAACCAAGAGAAAATGAGATTCTAGAAAGAATAATATGATTGATGACAGCTAATACATCAAAGAGGATGGTTTTGAGATTGAAGAAGAGGTAAGTAGACTCTTAAGGAAGAACCATTTAAATGGAGTGTAAAAAAATGGCAATGAATTAAACAAACTGTGATGCAACAGACAAACACGATTTTTAATGTTGTTAGTAATAATAATGCCACAATTATTTTCCAACAAAACTACTGAATCATTTACCTTGGAATTCTTTTTTTAAAGTCTGTATCAGCCACACAAGACCTGCAGTTAGCTAAATACTAAACCCACACTCCCCACTTCTTAGTACCAGTTGGCGCAAACCGTATGTCAGACAGCACAAAGCAATTAGATTATTTATTCTGAAGAAGCTTTAACAGCCTACCATAACAGATCAGATAAGGTCTCTGAAATTCATGTGATATGTGATAGCTATTCAGATATTCTAAATCAGACCGGGGGCTTTTCCAGTGCCAGTTCAGGTAAGTTTAGAGCTGTCTTTCCCTATCACCAACTATACTTGTAGAAGGTCAGTGCCACAGATTACTATTTTACAGTTGTTTCATCTCCACACCTGAAAACTCTGTAAAATCTTTCCACATTTGCTGTAGTCCTGAACAGAGTAATATTCAATGAAAGATTTGTACTGATTGAGAAATCTGTTCTGATCCAGAAGGAAACATAAATAGCTTTAGGTGCATTGATCAATCTAAGAGTTAAATACACGTCTAAACATTTCCCTAGGGCACGGACCACACTCTAGATGGTAATTAATCAGTTCTAAAGTGAGGAGTATTACAATACAAATGATAAATTCATATTCCATTTCAAAACTCTGGCATGAAATTAATGGGGTTTCAGTCCACACACTCATATGGAAAACTGGGCACCAAGTTGTCATTTTCCAATACTAGATTACTTTCTGATTAAGAAGCGGTTTGGGGTAAAGAAAAGTCAGAGTATCCCAAAAAGTATTCCAAGAGCATTCTGATTTTCTGCGCTTAGAAATTCATCCAACATGCTAAAATGCATGAATGCTGTTACCCAAGTTCTTGCTTCGATTTATTATTCACCTGTCATATCTGTTAACAATAAGCACTCTCCTTTCTCTCGTCACAATTAGGCCCATAGTGTGCTCATTTGGACAATGACTTGCGGGATCTTGCTCACGGTAGAGAGAACATAGAATAATAAGAGCTTCATGGGATAAAATTACAGAATGAAAATGAGGCATGTGTTCAGGGCCAGTGCTGTTTGTTACCAGCTGAAGCTTTGTCAGGAGCAAAATACAACAGCTGGTACAAAACAAGATTTTGAGCAGACTAAAAATGTATAAACATGACTGTATAAAATACGACCTCATGAAACAGGTTGTATTTCCTTCCATTAATAACTCTGAAGGGGAGACTTTAACAGACAATTGCTTTAGGACAGGTTAAAAAGTGAAATTTGTCAGTGCACACAAACTTAAGTGATGCATACGCTTTTTGCTGATGGAGTTCACCTTGGGTGAAGTAAAACTAAAAAGCTAAAACTAAAGTGCTTGCTTACTCAAAGAAGTGGTAAGACTAGCCATGAGAAAGATTTCAAAGTTACCTTGAAAAAAAAAGCATATAGCAGGGAATCCACCCATTAAAGTCAATTCGAGTACTGTTATATGTTTGAGAAGAACTGGTATTTCTCTGCCGGGATATTTTGTTGTCCCCAATCCTCCTTTGATTACAAATGTAACTAGCTTTGCTTGTAAACGTTATCACCAAGGAATTGTACTTAAATACCATTTTCTTACATACTCGGGGAAAGTGCAAATTGATGAAAAGAGTGTGTATGTATTTATATAGATATATGTAAAAAAAAAATTATCCTGGAATAATGTAAAAAAACCAGCTAAGTTCTATGCAAATAAAATACCCTTGCTTTTTATTTCTGATTTGTCCTTCCTTTAAGCAAAGATATTTTTTAAACACAACTTTTGAAAAGGATTGTTTTGCTTACTCTCAAACATTTTCCAAAATATGAACTCCATTATAGTGACGTTAAACTCATGCTAATGTCATTGAAATCTATCCTCATTTCCCACATTCATATCCCACGGAAATCAGTGGGAAATTTGAGTAACGGTGTGGGTAGAATTATTCCTCTGTATTCTATGATGCATACACTTTAAAAGGAATATGCACTTATTTCTCCCTTATCATATCCAACTCTAACCACATTTTTTTTTTACCATTTTTTTCTGATTTCCTCATACATATGCACAATTCTTTTCTCTCCCATTCTGTTTAACATTCACTTTCCTTTTTGTCTTCTCATCATCATGCTTGCCTACAGCCTTTCAGGAAATAATACTGTTTCAGTGTGGTGGGTCACGTTATCAGTGAAACACAGAGAAGGCAGGGGGTGTGGGTAGGTGGAACGCATTTTATCAAGCGCACTCATCAAAAGAAAAGCATGACTCTCGGAAAAAAATCTCATTGCAAGTGTTCTTTCTGTATTTTCATTTGAATGAAGTTTCATCTGCATTGCTAGTAGGACACAAGCAGGAGGTTACTATACAAACCCTAAGAAAGAGAGGAATCACTAGAACATAGAACTAGCAAGATACCAGACTGTGATAAAAGTGGAACATTCCCATGCAATACTAATGAAGTTGAATCATGTATGCATGGCCATATAGCATAGTGCAGTTGAAAAAAATAGGTCATCGTGCTTAGGTGTCACTTTGTTCTGCTATATATTATTTTCACTCGCTGATTTTTGTTCAAACAGCTACCAATGCACAACGTAGACTGACCTGTTTAATTTACTGGATGTTTTGAAAAGTAAACGCTATTTCCAATACTTTGTAATTCAGCTTTTACAACTCAAAAGCAAATTAAAAACCCACAGAAAGAATCCTGACTGGTCTGAACTTTGTGCTCTTTCACATTACTGTTAAAATTGGGGAGTCCAGGCTCCAGCATTCTGTGAAAGTTGTTGAGTCTCTGTTTTCTCTCTGGTAGATTCTGTGCAGGGTTTACGTTTGTTTCAATTCAGTCAGATAGCTTAAGATTTATTAGGAAAAATGTAGCAAATGATTTTAGCATGCTAAATGCTTCACAATTAATACCAGACTGACTCTTGAAGAAGAATGTACTTGCATGCTTTATATTGCAAAATGTGAAAACTGTTGTCTGTCTACCGGTGTATAATCTTTCTCTCTTGTGCTACTCTATGACTGAGTTAAATATTGGTCTGCAGTCCTTAAAATAAATATATTATCCTCTGACTTAAAAGACTACTAGGCAAATTAATAGCAGCTACAATGCTGTTTGGGTTCAAACAGTAATTACTCAGAAACATAGCATTTATGTACTCTGATAACTACTCTAGAATTGTGTCACTGGGTTGCTCCGAAAGCTAAAATATGGTGATCACTTGTTTATTAACAAGATGTTAGAGAATAGGCTTCTCTTCTTGAGGTCTTTCTACTGTATCATTCATGTTAATTCTGGAGACCTTCACTGCCTTAGTGTGCCATTTTACTAGCAAAAGTAAATGTGCTGCATAAACACCACCCTTTAGTACCTCAAAGAGGTGAAACATCACTAGAAATTGACAGCAAGGATACTCAGTACATCTCTAAAATATTCACTTTCATTAGCTTCACCATGGCATTACAGAATAATAATCCTGGCAATTTTCGAGCTCTGTTCCGTTGTGCTTGAAGACTTTAATCAGGCCGAAGGTGAAGAATTTGCATGACATAACAGGTCCTTATAATTGCAGTAGTTTTTCATCACCCCAATACTTTTGTTCAGGTTTAGTCATTCCTTTAAGCTCAGGAGAATTCATTCTAGAATCCTTAATGTTATTCTGTCAACTTTTTATCATAATTCCCAAAGCCTGCACAGGATGTTTTATTATATTTAGCAATCTTCTCCAAACACTATCAAATGACAGCAGGTAATCAATGGTTGGGCAATCATAATTCCATGGTGATTAGCAAAGTTCATTCATAATTCATAGCCAGTAGCCCTGATACATTGTATCAAGTGACCTATGTGACTTCAGGGTTAAAACACCAGCTTTGGAAAATTTTCAGCCTGTATCTTTGAAAATTTTCTGCATTAGTAGAGCTCTGCTGTCAGTTGCTGTGTTGTACAACAGGGGGATTCTTACTCCGGTGTCAAATAGCAGACTGCTCACTATGCTTCCGTTCACCTCTTTGGTTCCCTACTACCAGCACAGTGCTCCCCTGAAATACAACAGCTCTTCCATTAATTCAATATATTTATTTAATCTGATCTGGAGAGTTCAGAAAAATCAAGGCCAAGAGCAGCCTTTTTTGCTCAGTGAAGTCGACACGTTTCTCTTGCCCAAAATTTCATGCTGATCCATAAGCATAAAGGTGTACTTCACCATGGTAAATCAGACTCAATGAGCTAAGCTGTTAGAATACAGCAATATTATTCAGCACTTTATAGTGTGTATCTGTGAGGTTTATTCAAATTAATTACAAGAATAGTACCAGTGCTTTCATACTCCAGCTTAGATGATATGGTAGTTAAAGATTTACTGCAGTGTCACTTTCCACTCCTGTGGTTAAACATTACTATGAATGCACAAATAAATATAACAAAGCACAACTATACAGAGCTTCATGATTCATTTTGTAGTGAGGGTTTCAACTCGCCACACTTCTGATGTAGACACTGGCAGCTCAGCCACTCACCCTAGACTGCCATTAGAGTCAATGAGGAAAAACAGACACTTTGAGGCTACAATACATCTGACCTATTTTAGACGAGATGAATCATACTCCGGGAGTGCCTGTTCCCTCTGTTGACTATAAAGGGAGGCTAGATGATTAGCTCAGATGTAAATGCCTGCATCCTACATACTATACATCTACATCAGTATGATGAAACACACTTTTACTGTCCAGATATATAGTGAATGACTCAGGCAAATTTATCTCCATGTGGTTCAGGAGACACGGTGCTTCAGAACAGTTAAATTTGACACGGACAGTGTCGTCAGCAGGCAGGCCAATGTGTTTTGTAGTTAAAGCTTTTAAAAATGCCTTAACCAATGATTTTATGGATGTTTTTCTTCTTAATGAATAAGAAAAATCAACCATGAAATATGATTGAGTATATCTCTGTCCATCTCATTTTGCCTGATGTGAGACGACTGCCCCAAATGATGTTAGTGTCGTATCTCCATGGGTTTATACATGCATTCCCACACTGCCTTGGGCAGGCTCATTTTCTTCGGCTACTCATTGAACTGTGTTTTTGTCTACATGTTTCTATACGTTCGAGCAGCACCCAGGTTCATTCTGGCTCCCGTTTCTCAGGCACACCACAGGCATCCAAGTTCTCTGCTTCACTCTGTTTCTCAGACACAGCCTGTGACCCAGCTGTTGCACACCCCAAGGCAGTGTTACCTACCACGAGTTTTCCCAGCAGCTTTGGCAGGAGGACATGAATATGACAGCAAAGGTCTGAGACGTTTTGTAAAATTACTTATAGAAAGGACACAGTTTATTTGCAGGGAAAGCAGTGCCACCTGTGATACAGACAGTGAACAGCACGGAGACCCCTCTACTCAGCATCTTCAACATCACAAAAGCCCTTCAAGGCTCTCTTGAGCGATTTCAGTCACTTCTGCTGTTTCAGACATCCTGCATGAAATACTGCCGTTTCAGGTATACTGCTCCTGAATACTCTGCTTTGCTTGTTCAAATGTAACATTCAAAAGGTTCCCTTAAATGAAAAAATATGCTCCTCTGTGTTCTCTGAACCTCATAATGTCTACAATGTCTGAATAATCTCCCCCTCCTTCCCACTCTCCTAAGGTTTAACTGGTGATTTCTGTTCTTCTCCTTAGCTAGGGATTTTCATAGCCTTTATCTACCTGGATTTGCTTTACTTTGGTCATTCTTCTTAGCATATTCATTACTCTACATAGATAGAGACAGTCCTCAATTTTTTTCCTCGAAGCCTTCACATAACTGATGTAAGTCATGGGAGCATCTTTGTCAGCAATTTTCAGATTTTGTTCACCTTGTGTGTGTGTGTGTGAGAGAGAGAGTTTGTAAGACTATTAAGAGTTCATCAGATACTTAGAGACTAAGTGGCTTGGTACTGTTACATTTCCATAGTTGCTTTTTAAAGGAATAACAATAAATCACAAAACAGTAAAGACTGAATTAAGGGGTAATTCAGGATCATTTCAATATGATGATTTTCACTGGCTTAATTCGAGGCCTGAAGAGCAATAATGCAATTCAGATTTTTCCAAGACGGCCACTTAAAATTAACCTTAAAACCTAATCATTTTTAAACACTGACATATTTTTTATACTTCCAAATCATTAGCTTCATTGCAATTTCTAAAGCCATCAGGATGAGGAGTTGCATAAATATGAGTTTGAAAATTTTCACCAGAAGATTGTACCATCTGTGAGGAACTGAGAAATTACAGATACACCAACCCTTTACATTTGACAGTACCCACTGTTTTTGTATAGAAGGCTATGTTTATAGAAGGCACCGATACATAGCACTGGTGTGGAAACAAGTTACCAAATTATCCTTTAAGAGAAAAGATTAAAAAATAAAGCTGAAAATGCAATGAATGGAAGAGCATTAAAAACTATGGTATTTTCTAATGCAGTGCTTAAAGCAGAATGTCATGATTTTTCCCCTGCATCAGCTGTAGAGGAAAGGGAAGGAAAGTTAAAATTCCCTTTTTTTCCTTTGTATATAGTTTTGACTTCATATTGCTTAATCATACCTCCTTTTTGTGATCATAACTATGATTTACAGCTAGCCACTCACTGCTGAATAGAACAGATGAGACATGATTCTGGTCCTTTTTTTCACTCTGGATAGTCATCTACAAATATGATCTAAAAAGACAACAGGTTTTTTTAAGTTTATTTTGTATTAAATAAATATATAAATTATATATAATGAATATATAAGTATATATTCACTCCTTAAATAAAAAAATAACCCTTGTTTCCTGCAGGAGGCAGTAATTTCAGACTTTGTGTTATTTATTTTAATTCTCAGTCTTTCTGTAAGTATTTTTTTTTAAAAAGAGAGATCTCAGCTGTGTAAAGCAATTATTTGCTTACACAAGACATGTAAAACGGTGTTCTGTCTGATTTCCTGAAACTATGAAATCACAAAAAGAAAATCCTTTAAAGCAAAGCTGTTAAGTCCCTGAGAAATTCAGTATGGTGAATAGACCCGGCCTTACTGAATTAAAACTTTATTCAATAAAGTAATTTTCACAATTTGGACTACGTGAAAGCAAGGAAGCTGCCTACTGCCTCCTGTAGCCACAGCTAACTTGTAAAGAGATGCCTTGTAACTCTCCACCAGCCTCATCTGTCTCTTGATCACATCACTTGATCTTGCAGGATTAGTTCTGCCTCAGCAGACACCGCTCACCATGCTGGAGTGGAGCTACTTTAAACACTAGCCAAAAGCACACTGGACACTTTGCTGAAACTGCACACGCAAACACTTTAGAGGTTCTGATCCCAGATTAAAAGAAAACAAGGCTAGTACATTGACATCCCCCAAGGATCCTACTTAATAGAATACTTGCTTTTGTGTTTTGAACTGCAAGCATGCAGAGAAAAACATTAAAATCAGGGAAGGAATTAAAAATTTCACTATGCTAGAGAAGCAGAAAACAGCAATAATTACTATGAATAAGTTTGCCCGAACAAAGAAAAACAACATGAAAACCAACAAATTTTTCTCTTAGCTAAAATCCATTCTCTTGCTCTCCTACCTATGCAAAAGCAA
Source organism: Larus michahellis (assembly GCF_964199755.1). Taxonomy (NCBI): domain Eukaryota; kingdom Metazoa; phylum Chordata; class Aves; order Charadriiformes; family Laridae; genus Larus; species Larus michahellis. The sequence goes on from NC_133896.1 coordinate 44,416,524, forward strand.
GTATTTTTGCATCCTACGTGCACACCACAAAACAAAAGTACTGGCCATATGGGCAACCTCATGCCTTTCCCACCCTGATAGTTTCAGCTGTGTTTTTCGTTTGCATCAGAGAGATTTTTGTTGGCAGGGAAGAAGACAGGAAGAGGGAAAAAAAGGCCCCAACAGGTGTCTCGCAAAGGGAGGTAAGGTTAACTTGGGGATGCTAATTCTCCTTCACAACAGGCACCGTGTTTGAGCCAAAGCAGTAACTCTCACTTTCTTCTCTGCTCATATGTCATTACTAGAGTCTCCTGCTGCCTCTCCTCAGTTCTCAACTCTCCAGCTAATCTTAGTCTTAATCTTTTTCTGTTATTACCAGAAAGATGAGAAAGATGGCCGTGGGCTACTGGCTACCCTACATAGTGACAATACAAATTGTCACTTGCAGTCTGGCATCACGATTTTATCTTCTGGTTTTCTAGGTGGTTTGAAACTCCAGTAAAACAACAGTCAAGAGACGGCATTTGTGCAATACAATGGATGTGATGCAGTCATTGCATACATATACCTAACATGACTTTATCTGTAGGCTCAGGTAACAAGAAGAGAGTTAATATTGTCTCTTCAATTTTAGCGGATTTAAGGATATTGCTTTTTGCAGATTGAATCCCTCTGGTAGCTGGCTACGTACTAGTCATTTTTCAGGAAAGCAAAAAACCTGTTTTTTGAAAGTGCGTATGTGAAAAGCTGCAATAGCAAGAAGAAAGAAATATAAATAAAACCCTCTGTTAATAAATCCCTGCAAAACTAGGTGGTACAGATATGCTGCTGGTAGATGTCAACAAATGACTACTCTTAACTTTCAATTTGAAATGACTATGACCTTAGAAGAAAGCCACGACTATCTTGAATTGCTGCTGCAAGGTACAAACAAAACTTTGAAACAGCAAACCCCTGTGAGAAACAGAGAGCTCGCTGTCACCTTTGCAGTGCTGTTGCTTGGTGTCCTACGTGTTGAACTATAATGACAACAGGAGCAGGAGAACTAGAACTCATCTCAGGTTGCAGCCTGATTTCACAAGGTATCTACCTAAGATAGGAGAAGCATACCTGGCATACACTGACATCGTTGCACGGTTAGGAAGCAAAATGTGCTGTATAAATTAGTAGAAACTCCAGAGCTATTGCTATTGAGTTACAAGACTATCAGGCTACAGCAGGGATCAGACACACAACCACCTCTTTTTCCAAAGACTGATTCATAGATTTTAAAGCCATCATGCCCTCTTTAAGTTCCTTTGGTCTGACTCTGTATAACAAAGAACAGCTATATTATCCTTTTGCTCCTCTGCTGATTCAGTAAATAGCATTTGACAAAAACACTGCTGCCAAATCTATCGAAAAGTGATGATGGTAAATAAATTTCTGAGGGCTAAGACTGCTGCTGATGGCCACGGTCATCCACCTAATCTGTTTCAAGTACATTCTTCCGCAATGCTTAACCAATTGTAGAGGGATTGATACCTTAAGGTTTAAGAGATTTACTCTTTTTCAGAAAACATGGTTGAAAAAGAAAATTAAAGAGTTAGTGGATGTGAAGGATTAGTGCTTAAACAAGGGCTTCTATTGAAAAGAACCAGCAAAAATGTAATGCTGGTTAAGAAGAAATAAATTAAGAGCCTATTTTGGGCAACGCTCTTCCTTATACAATTATCCATATTTACAGAGAAACAATTAAAATCAATGCTTTGATGCTGTGTGTATTCATGGATACTTCATTGTTCCATCTTTTAAATAATAAAGAACAATCTTCCTCCAACCTCCCCTGGAAACACAGTTTCCAGAATAAAAATTTTCTCTCTTTAAATTATTATTAGTGAAGTAACAACTCATTATGAGAAGCTGTCTGCATTTCCTGGTAACTTAATGGAATTACATTTGAGAAATTCAGGGTTTCTTTAACCACTCTGTTTTGGACCCTGGTGAAACAAGTTCTCAAATATGTATATACACCTCCCTCTGTATTCAACATATCTAAAATCTGAGCTTGTGGTTTAAATACTCAGGAAAATATTGTTAGTATGTAAATGTGCATTGCTGAATCAAATCTTTTCATCTGAATAGAGAATTAACAGTCAAATGTTTCTCATTCAGAGGCTGACTCTCCAGCAAATATCTCAAAAGAAGATCAAGCTGACTGAGATTAACTTTGAAAATGCCTGGATTTATAACATACATGTACAGTTTACTGCACATCATCAAGCTTTATTTCTGAAATGTCAAAAATATATCATGTGAAACAAATTAACTGTGTGTGATGGAAGGCAAACTTACAAATTTACAGTTATGTGCTTCCCCAAATGCTGTCTACCTGCTTTTGCTTCGTTTCCTCTTAAATCCTCGACTTCTCATTATTTGTGCTTTAACAAGTAACTAAAATCAACAGTTTTACATAATTCATATGTCAAATTCTGTTGCATTACCTGCAAGAACATTATTTTGTATCTGAATAACACAGGTCAGCCAAAAGTTTGCATTATCTTTTTGCACTTGTATGAGTGCCATGTATGTTAAGGAGACGTGCATGTGTGTGTCCTGAAACAGGGAACTAAAAGGAACAAATTATCCTCTGCACAAAGTTGATGACTTCAGTAATTTGTCACATTTAAAAAAAAAGTTTCTGGCTGATAATGTCATCAGAGGGGTCCAACTCAAGTGACAGGATGGAATTAAGCAAATTGTTTACTTAAAATTACATTAAGACGTTAATCCTTTTTTCTGTAGCTACACAAATGTCCCTCAGATATCAGTGTGAAACTGAAGTTGGTAGGATCCAGCATAGGCATGTGCTTTATAAAACAAACCCTTCTTTTTCAACATTATCTGTAGATAGAGAGTATACATTAACTACATACAAAAATAGCATCCCTTGTGTTTTCTAATCACTAACACTCTTGCAACTTGTTGCAAATGGTGAATCCCACACCTGTGCACCAAAGCGTCCATCCACTTCACCCAGCTGCAGGAGCAGAAGCAAGACACATACAGGCGAGCTCAGCTGACGGCTTTGCTCTACACAGGATAAATTCGGATGGACTAAAATGATTACTTCACCGCTACCATGTCTAAAGAATATTTTCAGCCTGAGAGAGCAGGAGGAACACAAGGTCCCTGCACAGGCATCGGTCAACTGTGAGCCTGGTTGCTCTCTCAAAGGTGCCTCACAAACATTTCCTGATCCAGCTTCTGCAGAGATACACCTTATTATCGGTTACGTGTTTCTGAAGGAAATGTGACTGGAAATTTAAGATATTCCCCCTCTACACTCCACAAAGGTGACTTAATGTCAAAAGATGCTGTGAGTTTTGCAGAAGATGTCTCCATGTGTCTGTACAGGCACAGCGCTCTGATGACCAGCAGTGCCAGGGTCCCGCAGCACCTGCTGCACACTAAATATGGTACAATAAACTTTCATTCATTTCCACACGCTGTGCCCTGACAAAACACAATTTCCACATTGCCATGAGTCGCTCCAGGCCAGAGGACAGGGCCCTCTCTGAGAGGGCGAGGCCGGCCCAAGGGCTCCTGTGCCGCCATGTCCCCAGCACCTCTTCAGGCCAGGCCTGCATGGCCAAAGACATTTAAGCTGGACACATGCATTTAAATTTTCAAATCATGCATTTTTACACCGCTCGTGAAAACCAAAGATGACGTGCAGGTAGGTACTTGCTCCTGCTCCCGCTCCAGAGCCAGAGGAGGCACGGCTGAACTGCACGCTCACCACCCGGCACTGCAACCGCACGGTTCCGCACAAAACGTCCCCAGTCATCACCCATAAATCAGCAGCTCAATCCACTTACCTTAATCCATTCCTTCATAAAAATGCATTAAAAAAAAAAAATCAAATAAATGTTGACACACTGATGTAAAAATAACCCCAAACATTTCAGTCTGTGACCAGAATTATCACTTTTTTTCCTGTTCCTACAAACAATAGGCCCTTTTTTTTTTTCTTGGAAGAATGAATTTGGTTATTTATTCGTCCTCAGTTGGCATACCAAGCAGAGAAACGTTAGACTTAAAAGCATGTGGCACTTGCGTTAGCAGTCTAGGCTGTAGAGAAGACATGCCCGTGGCAGAGAGGGAGCCAGGCGGAGAGCAGCACATCGCTCAGCACTGCTCCACGGGGCTTCACCCCCTGCCAGACAGATCTGGCCTTACGCTGCACCTCTGTCACGGGCCGTATTTCACACTGTATGAATCCGATTTTCCCTTCCTGATAAGTACATTGTATACTTTTTCCCAAGAAAACGTACATGATACTAATATATGCACAGTCTACCGCAACTTCTGTTCAAGGCAATTTCTATTATATACATACATATAGGCATAGACAGGGAAAAATTCCCATTTAAGTAGGCTATGAGAATGTAATGAGAAGAAAAATGACAAAAAGAGGAAAAAAAGAAAGAAGGAGTAGTATTCTAGCAAATAAAAATATCTATTAATGGTCCAGTGACACCCAGTACCACATCTGGTAGAGCTTGTCTACCACCTCTAACAGCCAATGGCGATTCCAAGCCCATTCGTATTCTTATTTATCATCACTGAACATCATGCTTTATAAAGGATTTTCAGGAAGTTTTGGGACACACAGTCTACTGGAAAAATATTTGTTTGAATTCATAAAAAACCAACAGAGCTCAGTTAAGCATTACAGCTCAACAGCAAAACATCTTTCCAGTTTCCAAGGATATATTTGAAAGCAAGAGAAATTTGGTTGTCAATAGCCAATAGCTATGACCTTGTTATGAAACTTCACAGGGATTAAAATATCAGCACAGTATATTCAGTCTATTCAAATTTCTTCTTTTATCCTCAGTCACATGAAGAAATGAAACCATCAGTGACATGAATAGTAACTATATAAGGAAAAACGTAATAGGACATGGTTTATTAACAAACAACAGTTGAAAGCCCCCCTTCACACGAAAAGATATTCCCTTGCTCTTAATCATGAGATGGTCTTTTCACAGGCTAATTGTAGAATATCTTCACAAACAAGAAGAACTTTTGAGAAGTGCCCTTTCAAAGCTGCCACTTTCATCGTCCTATGCACAGAGGAACAGGGACTGAGGTTTTGCAGCAATCTCAGCAAATACACAGTCCGTCTTCTTTCAGAGCAGATTTTCATCTTGGAAGGAAGAGCACAAGTAAAATTCTAAGTACGATAAGCTTTATGAAAAATTTGCGAGACATTTAACAAAATAAAGGCATTCAGATAAGAGTGGAACATCTATTAAGCATAGCTAGAAAGACGTCTGGCCTCCATGTGACCACTCCTAAAATGAGTGCCAAGGGAAGCACAGAAATCTATTCCCTCCCAACGTATTTCTGGGAGCCTCGTGATACTTGCAGAAAGTATTTCCATCAGACTGTGCTAACAGACCCTTTAAGTGATGACACTCACAACAAGCTTCCTTTCATTTCTAATTGCTCACAATGTGTACCTGCGGCCCACAGGAACTCACGGGAGCTCCTCGGAGAGCTGCGCGGAGGCTAAGCTGGCTGGAGGAGATGACGCTGCGCTTGGAGAAGAGCAGGACACTGCCACTGGATGTGTACGCACCGTTTGCAACAACAAGCTGGTGAGGTGGCCACGGCCATGGGACAGCGGAAGAACAGAGGATTAGAGGAGGAAATTGGGTTGCTGAACAGTGAAAATGGATAAGGGTTATGGGCTACGCACAGAACGATGGAGTTAACTGTGCTGAGACTTTGAGAGGAACTGGGCAACAGAAGATGGCACGTGAGGGAGACATGGGGCTCTGGATAATAAAGGGGAAGGCAGCAACTGCCGGTCACGAGGTAGGCTGAGGCAATGCCTCTGTGGAAGACAAAGGACGTTGAGAAGAGAGGCAAAGGCTGCGCTGCCCGCCCCATGCAGAGAAGGACGAGAAGCAAGATATGATGAGCAGTACTGCCAATTCAAACAAATACCGCTGGAAAATGCCAACTAACTGCAATCAAAGCTGTCTGTAACAAAAATCAGTGTCAATCAAGTTCTTACTAAAGAAATACATGTCAAAGAAGTGAAAAGTAATTGTATGGGTGTTTTTAAATACTTCCCTTCTGGTTTGGAGAGACCACTTAGGTTTTTTTTAACGGAGGTATATTAAGATGAGAACTTACTTAAAAATCCCTAACCTTGAACACTAAATGAAAAAAGAAAAAAATCCCAACCTTATTTTTTTGCTTGTCATTTTAGGAAAGGCAGCACTGTAACTTTTCGTTTCAACCTATAGCAGGGTATAGTTTTCAAAATCTCTAACATCAACTCTCAATTGGCCTAAAAAAATCCCCCAGTTAGCTCTGATGGGCACCAGGGATTACTGATGGGGTGGTATTGATTCACGATATAAGACATTTGCAATAAAGATAGGAAGGATGTATTTTTTTTTTTTTTTGTAAAGACTTGCTTGGCTGTTGGAAGATGTCCGTCAGGCAGGCTCTTTCCCCTCCCAGAGCTCCCAAAAGCTGGGGCCACCCTCCCTGAGCTCCCTGAGTGGTACCCACATGTCACTCCACTGCTTTACGTTTTCTCCCTGAAGCAGTTGCTGACTCCTTCCCCTCCTCCCAGCAGAGCACCACACAAAGGTCACGCAAAAGCCTTTGAGATTAAATTGTAAGTGATTAAAATTTCCATTATTTTGTGAACTTGTTCCACATATTAAAGAGCCCTAATGGAACTTGCACACATTTGTGCAGGTAGAAAGGCACATGATGACAGGAATTAAGGAAATTAATTCCTGTGCTTTGGACTGAAGTAATCTTCCAGAATGTAATTGGCTTTCAATCATTCACATACAACATGCCCTTCACCTTTAAATGGTAATTCATTGTACCATACAGGTTTTGAATTCCATTTACGTCAGTCTTTAAAAAAGCTCCCATTTCCGTACTAGAATACAGTGTATATGCTTTGTCCAGGAGGAGACCACGTCAGAGTGTAATTCAGATTTCTGATGTATGTATCTATATGATGTTTTACTGTTTCGGTGACCCTTAGCAGGGGAAATGTGAAACACTTCCTGGCCAGAGATCAAGCAGCTATTCCCTCAGCAATGCAAGGTTATTAATGCCTCCTCTCCTGAAACGCTCGCTATTTTCTTGCTGCGCTGAGCTCTCTGTGGGGCATGGCAAAGTGGATAAGAGTATACCAGACTTTTCAGGGCTGTGCCTAGATCACAGCCGAGCTGTGCAAAGCATAGTGATAGTAAACATAGCTGCGTCTGCTTTAATAAAAGCAACAGAAATGTGGAAAATCTCACCATGTAGAACTTTCCATTTTCCATGGCTGTGAAAGAAAGACTAAGAGGAAATATCTGGAAGTACTGAGCTTGGTCTAGTTTGCTTCAGCCTACCGGCTTCAACTGACGTAGCAGCAACATGTTATAGGTGACAAAGTGTATCCCTCTGACGAAATGGCCATCTGCAGGCCAGGTGCAGCATTTAAATCTATTTCTTCTTGTCTGTATTTTCCTTTTGCACGTCACATCCTATCATTCTGTGATGTTTTATCTCCCTCGCACTAATATCGGCCCTGGCTGACAACCAGGGAGACTGTAATGTTGGCACCGCTGCCAAATGGTTAGGCATATCCTGGACACAGACAACAGATGCCTATATTTAAATTGGGAATAATTTGCATTTCTGTGTATTGTGGATTTTTTAAAGCATAGTTTTAGTAATGAAAAGAAATGTGTAATTCTGAAATAGTAATACTTTCCTTTGAAAAGCCAGGTTTGCTAATGGACTGCCATCTGTTCAATGCTTTGCCAGGAAATAGATTTGTCCTGCTTACTGAAAACAGTATTAGGGTGAAACTGTAGATTACACAGTGGATTTCTGAGCAGTTTAATTTAAAGTGCATGCTAGCACTTTGTTATTTCAGGAAGAATAACTTCAGATTCTCCTTTTCTACTAACATTGGAATTTAAGCCATCCAGCAAACCGTATTTAGAGTGCTCTGTGGGCCGTTTTGCTCTCAGGTGGGTTACAGTCAAAGCATCTACCTCTCCTTTATCATTTTGAAACTAAATTCATCGGGTTTCTTTTGCACAGGATTTACAGCAAGAAGCTCTCTACCTTGCTTTGAATGCCCATCTTAATCCTCTGGAAAAAAAACAAAACAAAACAAAACATTTAAAAACTTAAAAACCAGTAAGGCACTGGCCTCAATCATGCTTTCAAGAGTACAAGATTTATACGTGCTGGGAGCCTGTTGGAGCCTCTGGATGCAAGTTAGGAAGAATTCAGGATGCTGCATCAGGAACTGTTGGTCCTCTCTAACAGATGGAGCCGAAGGAGCAAAACAAATCAGAACGGTAAGTTACTCTCCTCTGTAACCCACAGAAATCTAATAACATTTCTGCCGAGCCTTATCAGGGGCACAGAAACGCACTGCGAGGGAGAGGTCCGATTTTTACAGCCTGGAGGCAAAAGCTGAATTTTAACGGAACTTCAAGATCTCAGCACCCTCGGTAAGGTTACCGACACAGTCTCAAGGCGAGCAAAACACCAACCGAGTAGCTGCCCACAGGAATACGCCGAGGCGCCGCTTTGTAGGGTAACATCATTAACAAACCGCAGTCGCTGCTCCCTTCCCCGCACACCCCCCTCCCCGACAGCCCCCCCAAAACGCCTCATTTGGCCAACGAACGACTGTCCGTCTCCTCGGGCGCTGCGAGCTCCCAACTCGCTGCCGGCAACGGCCGGGCCGGAGCCGCTGCCCCCCGCCGCGGAGCATCCCCCCGCCCCCCCCAGCCGCCTGCGGGGGCGGCAGCGCGGGGGCCCACGGTGACGGGCGCCCGCGGGGGAGCCCCGCCGGGCGGAGGCGGCACCGAGGAGCGTCCCCGGCGGAGCGGTGCACTGCCCGCCGAGCCGCATCCCGCGGCACCGGGATGCCAGCCCTTACCCCCTCTCCCTCCACCCCGCCTCTCCCTCCGCCCGGACAAAGTTTTATTTCCTCCATTTCACCCCCTCCCCTGCCTCCCACCTGAGCCCCGCGGGGAGGCGCCTCCCCACCGCCCTCCACCACAGCCTCAGGCGCCGCGGAGCCGGGGGAGCTGCCGCGGCAGCCCCCGCCGTCCGCCCCGCTGGGACTGCGGGGGAAGACCCCGGGCAGGGCGAGGGGAGCCGGGGGAGGCCGGGGCGGCGCGGGCAGGGAGCGGCGGCGGGGTCGGAGCGGCGGCAGCCGCGCTTACCTCTGTCCAGCGTGAGCGGCTGGACCGCTGTCAGTGTCGCCATGTCTGCGGCGGGGCTGGAGCCCGAGTGACGCGCGGCTCCGGCACCGGCGTGGAGTGCGGGGAAGGGCGGGGAGGAGGCTGGCAAGGAGAGGGGGCGGAGGAGGAGGGTGGCTCCGTGGGAGGAGGAGGAGGCGAGCGGGGCGGAGAAGGTGCCCAGAGGAAGGCGGCTCGCCACAGACGGGGCACCGCGATGCAGCGGGCGCAGGGCGGCCCGGCGCGGGCCGGCGCGGGCCGCCGGCATCGTTGCGCCGCCGGAGCCGGGCCCGGCGGGAGGCCCCCGCCTCACCGCGCTCGCCTCAGGGCGAAGAACCGGGCCCCGCAGCCGGAGATGCCGGGGCGGCCCGCGCTATGCGCGGGGGTGGGAGGCGGGTCGTCGTCGGTCCCGCCGCCTCGGGGGGTGCCGCAGCGCCCGGCGCAGGGCAGACAGAGGGGTGAGGGCGGGGAGCTGCGCAGCGCCGCGGGGCGGGGAGGACGGGCGGGGGCCGGATCCGGCGGCTCGGCCTCGCCTGGGCCGGGGGCGGTGGGGCGGGCCGCACCGCCCCGTCCCGGGGCTGGGGGTCTGTCCGGCGGCAAGGGGATGGCCGCTGTGTCCGTTCGGGGCAGCACTCCGAGAGCTGGTCGCAGGGGAGGAAGATGCGGGTGCGAAGCCGGGAGAGGAGCTCCCTGGCCCCGGTGCAGGGCCTCGGCCGAAGGGACGTGTCCTTGTGGACGGACCAAACTGTGGGTCTCACCGTGAGTCCGTCCGTCACCTCTTTGATAACTGCTGGTTGTGGCCCGGCCATCCGCAAGAAACCCAAGGTCCTCCTCTCACAGCCAGCACATCTCCACAGTGTGGGGTTGAGTCTTCCTTCACGTTTGCAGGCTGAGAGGTTGGTCACGGACATGTGGTGGCCACCATGTGAAGATCAGCTGCAGCTTGTGTGAGCTTGGAGGCCTTGGCAGAAGACCGGCCGTGAAGGTGGAGTTTCACACTAGAGCTCTGTGGGGTTTCCCGGCAGCCATGTGGTTGTGTACCCTCCTCCTTCACATGAAGTGAAAGGAACCTGGTCAGCTGCTGTCCAGGAAAGGTGTGGCAGAGTCCCAATGAGTTTTTGCTGCCTTCCCTGCCAGGAACAACGGTGTAGATGAACAAGTAGTAGTGTGGTTTTGTGTTTGCCCAAGGAGCACTGGGGCAGGGTGGAGCATCGTCACTGCAAGGGGCGGAAGGTAGCACGCTTCTCACCTACCCGAGATCTCACAAACCACAGGGGACTTGAAAGTACAAGCAGTTCAAGGTTGCTCATCAATAAAAGCTTTCAACTGCAAGGGTATTTAAGCACTACTATAGATAAATAGGGAAGCTGTGGAAATTTTGCCGTTAAAAGTTTTCAGAGCAGATTAAAAATACATTTGGCCTCTTTAAAATTAGAGAAGTTTCAATAATATACATGAAACACCCACTTCTTCTGATAAACTGAATTCAGCACAAATTTCTCTAATTAATAAACAATAAACAGTAGCCCATTTGTGTATCTTGACAAGAAAATGTTTCAATTGGCTAAAATATCAAAGTCAAGAAATCAGTTCCTGGCAAGCAGTCAGCTTTTAAAATCAAAATTAACATAAGGATTTTATTATGCAGATTTTATGTACTTGCATAGCAGCTGGATTGACATAAAGTGCCACAGCTCCTCTTAAGTAGTCACATTACTGTATATTGGATTTATAGGCCTGAACAGAGAAGTACACATTTGGAGCTATAACAACCTAATGTGACAACCCTCAAACTGTTATGACACTTGAAAAAAAATCTATTACAGGTATAAAAGTGTGTTTAAATAATATTAAGAGCAAGGTGCCAAGTTAATTAGCCAACCAGGTTGCTTTCCGTATAGGACTTCATAGCCCTCAGACTTGCTCTTTTAAACTGCCATCTTGCAAACTGGCATTTTGAAGCAAAATACGGTTATAACGATAACTTTTCTGTTAATAAATATGTAGTGTTATTGCCAAATATATAACTTTTTAGAAACATATAACTTTAGCAAAATGAATGTTTGGGTTTGATCAGGGCGTCTGTAGAAAGCAATAAGCTTATTCTGCATTTATCCATTTTCTATCTACCGCTGGTCAGATTTCATGTGCTCTGCCACAGGGGCTAATTGGCACTTGGATGAGAGACTTGAATGGGAGTATTAGCTGCACTCAAGAAAGATGAAAAGCAGCATTTGCTGAAATTAAACATTTCCTAATCAGCATAGCTGCACAGTTAATGCTCAAGAATGTTAAAGACCTAGCTGAGGAATACTTTAAGTGGCTGAACTCAGAAAATTGCAGAAGTTGTCCAGCTGAATTCAGCAGGGGGAGAAAGGGAGGTGGAACAAGGCAGGGAGCTGTGCAGTAGCTCTTGCTTTCCAGGGCCAATTCCCAGGAGAAATAGTGGACTCTCATAGCAAAAGTTATCAGTCAGAGAGAAAGAGTGCCAGCCAGCTTGCCATCTTGGAAGGTGATCCTTGGAAGGAAGGACCAGGTACTTTAGAGGGAAGCAACTGTTCTGACTCCCAGTCCTCTTAGTGATTCCTTGGGCTGAATTGGAGCTTTTAATTCAATATCACGTGATGTTTACTGAACTAATGAAACGTATATTGTATGGACTAGAAACTGGCTTACTGACACATCTTCAACATGTAGTCAGTGGTCAGCTGCCAGTGAACAAGGCTATTGCTAATAGGATACCTGGAAACTTTTTCTGGCTAAATTTTTAAACAAAATTTAGTTTTGTTCAAAGATCTAAAATGTGGATATAGAGGCTTCAGTGGCTATGCTTTTAGATAACACAGGTTATACATAAACAAGTTACCATGAAAGTGGTAAACCTTGAAACAAGTTGTCCAGAGAGGCTGTGAAATCTTATCCTTCAAGATTTTCAAGCCTGACTGGGAAAGGACCTGGGCAACCTGCTCTTACAGTGAAGCTAACCCTGCTTTGAGCAAGAGATTGGACTGGATACTCTTCAGGTCCTTTTCAACCTAAATTATTCTATGGTTCTGTAATAAAGTGACCAAATTACTGATAAAAATTCTCTGAATAGCTGGACTAAATTGTTACATTTAAAAAATAACGTGTCTTAATGCTGCCGTAAGCAAGTGATGAAGAAGCAACGGTTACTTCCATGACTGGAGACTGTCTTTGGGAGGGGTGTTCTTATGTATCCATCTCAGTGTTAAGGTCTTGGTGTGATGTTGCCAAAAGGGCTGATGTGATCCTTGTATATATAAAAAGAGGAATGGCAAATAGAAGCAGGAAAATGATCTTTCTTGTGTGAATAGCACCATCCATAAAACACCTGACTGGAATAATGTGTCCAGATCTGGTGTTTTCCTTTCAAGATGGAAAATCAGCTTTGACATGAGGTTTAAGGACCTCGGTCAAAGCGTATCAAAGAAAAGGGTAAGAAGGAACTGAATCACTGTGTGTAGGTCCATGTATATGGAACAGGCATAATAGTGGAAGGATTTATAGTCTCTAAATTTATAGCCTTATGACATAAGGTGATCCCGTGACTGGAAGTTTAACAAATTCAACCTTGAGTAAGATGTACTGTTCTAGCAATAAGGATAACATAGGGACCAATTACTCACTGTTGCTTGAAATCTTAAAAATCAGAGGTCTGTCTAAAAGGCTTGCTTTGATCTAACTTCTAAAGAAAAATAGAATGGCTGAGGTATTCAGGAGGTTAGATGAGATAACAATTGTGATCTATTACTCTCATGACTTTTATGACCCTTTGGCTTTCCTCAAGAATTGGTGCTACACGGGCCGGAGAATTATTTCTACACAGTACAGTGCAATGCAGTTTGGAAAAACCTAGCACAGTTCTGAACGTGCTAGTTGGCTGCCAGAGTAGCACATCTCCCCTTGTCCTAAGCTTTGCGTGGGATAATTAACTCACTGGAACTGGGTTGCTGCTCCATGACTGGAATACTGTGGTAAATGAGCTATTTGCTTCAGTACCAGAGCCCTTCCTAACAGAGGTGGAAGCCCCATTTCCAGTGGCTACAGGGATGTGTGGCAAGAGGCCGCACCACAGTGGCACAGCTAAATCTGTGTTTGGGTTACACAGCACTGTGTTATACCTTTTAGCCCTATTCTGGATATTAGTCATTGGACTAAATGTCTTGTCAGGGCTAAATTTCACCTTAGGTACTTACATTTGGGTTCCTACCTACCTTTCCCCTTGTTTGCGGCAGGACTTTTCACATACTGCTTTACATTGGAAAGTTTGTTGGGCAGGTGCTTTATTTCACCCCAAGGCTACAAAATAGATGATTTATTTTATATACTATGGTTATATCTTGTTTACACCCCTTTTTATGCAATGTGTTACTCCACTGCTCTTGCATCAACTTATTAGTGCTGGGGAATGCTGCACTCTCTATTTGCAGGATGATCAGCTGTAGCAGTCGTTCCCCCATCAAACACAGTCTGATTATGTTTGCACATTGCATGAAACTCCAGGTTATTTTAGAGAAGATTCCAGCTACAGCGAACGTTCAAGACCCTAGATCATTCAGCCTCTTGGGTTTTTTTTTGCGCTAACCATTAGTTTCACTTGTGCCTTGTACTTCAGCAAGAGATTGCAGTAGTGTTGTAATATGGGCTGTGAATTCTCAGAAGACAGGATTTTTGTCATCATTCAGATTTGCTTTTTGAGTGGCATTTTGCATTTACAGAGGAAAGAATCCTTCCTTTTTTAAAATCCATTGGTTATTTCCATGCAGTTTCCATGGCAGAACTCGCTATTTGAGACATCTAATGGTTTTACAGCAGTTTGTTTATTGGGTAAAGAACTGCATCGGTTTATCGTAAGAAATGTGATGTAGTGCTTTCTGACAATTATATGCATTACTCACATGTACAGTTCGTTTTGTCCCAGGAGAGCCATATCATCACAAATAATATTTCAGGTGAGCTGGAAGGTCCTACTACAGGTGCATAGCTGTGTATAGTTCAGGACTTTTCCGCTGTACCGCCCTGTACCACCAGACTGTACTTTTCTACTGGACTCATTTTACATTCTAATATTGTGTAATGGATTATTTTTTGTAGATAGTGCAATTACTGTTTTCCCAATCACTGAAACAAATTTGGCCTTTAAAAATACTTTATTGTTTCTGTTTTTGTTAAAGATTCAACTCCAGTTGACAATGGGGAGAATGGGATCAAGCTTTGCTGAAAATCTTGGGCTACATTGAAATTCAGGTGAAGTATCTACTCAATCCAGTGAGTTTCTACAGTTTCCAGTGAGCTTCTATAGAAGCCTGTAAGTCTGTGTAGCCTCTTTAAAAATAACTACTGCAAAAGCTAAGAAAAGCAAACCTGTTGCTGGTAGGCTTACATTTTCTGGTTGGGGAAGTGGGCTGCACCTTGATAGGCAGGGCCACCCTTTCTTTTAGGCAGGGAGCAATTTAAAAGCAGTTACAAATCAGACCTTCGATCCATGATCACCTTTGGATACCCTTGAAATCTAAAACTTGAATCTATTTCCCTTTGTTACGGTGACTTATTTTGTCTGTTTTAAGGATTGGGTCTCAACCTAAAGTTTGTCAGTACTGAGGACCTTTGAGAAGAGTATAAATTATGAGAAGAGTGTAAATTTCCCACAGACATCTTCAGTTAGCTAGTTTAATGCCAGTTCAAGCACTGTACCTGTAGTCTTAACATACCCATAATATATGAATTTACACAGTGTTTTTCATTATCTGAGCACCTGAACAAAGGCATTGATTTGCCCTTCTTATAGACCAGCATAATGAATTATCCACCTATCTTCTTTGTCCAGTCTATTAATATGCATTTTGGATAGAATTTTTGGATTAATGTGGTTTCTTAACAACAGTCCTACGAGTGAAAAAAAAGTAGACTTGTCCATGGGAATATATTTATTGATTGTGCTTCTCATTGTTTCCATCAAAACATTCCTATACATGAAATAGAGACTTAGCTATAAAGGAAGTTAAAACAGCAGAACATATTATTTTAAATCATTTTAGAATTATCAGTGTTGAACTAATAGCAATAGTTACAAGGAGGTGTGTAGTCAAGTATGTAGGCATAGAGAAAAAAACAGAAGTGCAAGGACAAACCACAATTCCATAAAACTGCTGTAGCTAATTAATTTGGGAGTGTGAACAGTGCAACACATAGCACTGGCTATCAACCTTGTATTTCCTGAAACTCTTAGTCCTGTGTTAATTTTCATGGGAGATCAGTGACATTATGATATGCATCTGAAAATGGGTGGGACCTTGATTGTAAGGAGTTATTGTAATTAACTCTGATTTTAGTATACTCTGTAAGTACCTTTTTGAGCCATAAAAATTAAAATATGATTAAAAAGCTCTTTTGGGATCCAGAATGCATTTTCAGATTTTAATTGGGAAGTGAAGAAAAGCAAGCTGCTTGCAAAGCTGATGTGTTTACAGACATTTGAGGTTTAAGTTGAGCTTAACTACTATCTGAAATCATCGATTACCTGATGAAGCTACACAGATAACCAGGTTTGTCAATCTGAGGATTAAAAAGCACCAACAAACTGGTGAAGAGTAAAAAACTGGCAACTTGGAGAAACAGTGCTGTGACTAAAATGAAACTCGGCAGTATTTCTGTTTCAGTCCTGCTTTTTATTAAAAAAAGGGAAAAGATTAATTTTATTTTAGCTTTCTGAAGACAGATAATGATTGTACTGAAGCTTTGCTCTGCTTTTTTAGTGACATGCTGACAAGAGATGACAGTATTTAAGTACTGCTGGGGACCAGAATGTCAGGGCTGGTGATGATTGTTGTTGAGAATAATACTTTGTCTTCAGAAGGAAAGAGAGCCAAGGGGAAATATGATTTAGTTGTCTTGGTCTAAGAAGCAGTTTAATGATCATCTCCGCATTTCCAATCAAGATCACTTCAGGGCTGATCTGTGTGACATTGTGAACAATTAAATCACATCTGGTCACTGCAATGCAGTTGCGCTCACTTGCCAAGTTATTCCGTTTCCTTGTGCATGCCAGAGGCAAAAAGCAGCTTCAGGGCACGCGTGGGTTTTAGGTGCGTACAGATGCTGGTACGACTATGTGTAGTACCAGTATTTTAGTAAACTTTTTTGTTTGGAGGCAGTTTAAAGCCTTAGTTCCTGAGCCAGAGAATCTGTAAGACTAATCCTGCAAACATGTGGGCATACTCTATCCTTGCTCTCATGGCAAACTTACTTACTTCAGTGCAGTTAACTAATGTAAGAACATGTGCCTGAGTCAGTTCAGAATCTAATTAAATGACATATACAATATTTCACTTGTGGAAGGCCTTCAGCAAAGCCTAAAATATACAGATTTAAGGCTCTTGGCTGATTCTTTGGATAACTTATTTTTAATATTCAGAGGAACATTTCCTCTTGGCACTATACTAACAGTCTTCTCCAACACATGCTGTTGTCCATCTGCTCAGAGCCCTCAGATGACACCATTCTGGAAAATTTGCTCTTTATTTGCATTCAAAGCCATCAAATTTGCCTTCAAGTTGACCCATGTTCCGTTCCAGGCCAGAGAACAAATTCTCGGCAGAGTGCTGCAGCACTGTCAACAGTTTATAGCTAACTTTTTATTTAAAATAGACAAATACTTCTGGGTTTAACACCAGGTCACAGGGATCTTCTGCTTTGCTTTTGCCACAGCCACTGATGATGAACAAGGTCCACTGTAGCAGCACTCCCGTCACATCAACAGCTATCATCAAACAAGGAGCCTCCAGTTTTTCTTCAGGTCTGTCTTAGTTGCTGCAGCAATGGTCAGAACTATCTCACCTAGCCAGTGGCTGCAGTGAGCTTGTAAGTGCTTCATACTGAAGCTCTGTTTGATGGTATCATCTCCCTGCATTGGCACAAGAAGACACCTTTTGTTGCACCTCTTTGCCTAGTCAAGCAAATTCCCGTCAAGAACATATAGTCAATTGTGCCCTGCGAGCAGCTGCTGGAGGTAGTGGTTCGGAGCATAGTGACCACTGGACTTACTGCCAGTGACCAATTCATATGAGGGCGTCCCAGGCCATTTGTGTCTCCACCCAAGAACACTCTCAGTCTGTCAATGATTCATAGGCCTCTTTAGCATCTTTCCAGTAATACCCTTCTGCTGTGACCTACAGTGAAACTCTAGATTCCTGACTCTACCTATATTGAGACATAGCAGACAAGGCAGTCACTCCTAAGTTGGTGAGTGTTATGTGAGTTGGGGAATTGTACGAGAGTCAAGCGTGGGCATAGGGACCAACTCGGCTTTACCTTGTGGTTTGTTCCCTGCAGTAGCACAGAAAAGTAGACCATAAGAGTATCCCTGACCAAGGCCTCCTGCTTTGCCAGAGGGTGAGGGGGTGAGGTGACAGGGTGGGGGAGAGAAATTATCGGAGAGAAATTATGTCCTGGCTTGATTCTGCTCTGCTTATTTTTTCTGAATCCAACTTTGTCTTTTGTCCTAAGTAATACTGTTTTTTTGTACAATGCCCTCCTGTACCTTCACCCTGGCCACTATAGGTACTTAATGTACTGAATTGCCCCAGATGGGTTGAGGATCTGCCATAAGTAGCTCATTACATATTACATTATACAAAGATAGCTGAATCTACTTCTGCTGGTCCAGCCATGAAGCTAATAAAATCAGCTAATAAAATCAGCAAAGGAACAGCACTGATTATATGGTAGAGGAATGAATCCTCACAATCCTCAAAAGGATTCGTCTGAGGAAAAGAAGTGCTGCCGATCTTTATTTTTACCTTTTCTTTACCTTGAAAATTTCATACCATGAGAGCAAGCCGTTCATATCTAGCTCTTGTCCAGCACCCTTCCTGCAGTGCATTTCACTCATCTGTATCGGTGGAATACATTTAGTTTCTCTGTCCAGGATCCTCTTTACTAGGTACACCAATTGACCTAAACTGCTATCTGCCAGTGAGTAGTGGAGGTGCACTGCTGAAAAGGTAGCAGGGTGAGGCCCCATATGCAATGACATGCAGCTACAAGAGACCTGGACCAGCCTAACACAGTTACTATGGCCTATTATTGCTGTCCTTCCTCTTGTCGTGTGAGCTGCTCTTTTTATCACCTGATGATATCTCATGTGCTAGGAGAGAGAGAAGAACTTGAGAAGTCTGGGTGATGAGAATAAGTGTGAGTCCAGCAGCTTGACCTTCTATCTCCAGGTCTGGTTTAGCCATACCAGCTGGGGAATGTCTCCTGACCTTCCCTTCCGTTCTGAGTTACTAACCAGAATGGAGCATGAGACAATGCAGTATGTCCATCATTTACTAAGACTGAACTAATAAGCTTTGCTGAACCAAAGTGGACTTCATAAGGTTGAAGGTCTCTGTGTTGCACTCTCCAGTGCTGTGTGTGAAACCTGCATGGGCAGTTAGAGTTAGACTTGGATATGCATGACTAGGGCAATGTCAGTGGATTTCAGACAGGAAGAACTGGGTATCAGAACACCGGATAGTCCAGAAACTAAGTGAGGGCGATAGCAAGAGAAGGGCACTGTTATCAGCAGGCAGTGGGATGGGAATTTGCTAAACTTGTCATTTTTTCATTTGCTCTTTGCAAAAGGTCTGAGTTTTGCTGTTTCTTCTTCTTTTTTTCTCCTACTGAAGTGAGGCTGAACAGACTATTTTGAGCTTGAGTACTCTGGCAGCAAGAAGGGAAACTCTTTATCTCACAGATGGGCCAGTAAGAGATTTAAAGTCTGTTTTCTTTTTTCCCTCCAGAGATACCTGTGGATTCTTACTATCCATGCAAAAGAAAAGCTGTGTCTGTTTCCCTAGCTTGTGAGGGATTTTGGAACTGTCTTTATGTAAAACTGCTGAAGCTGGCTGTACTCCAGGGAATTTCCAAGAGAACAGGACTATTATTATGAACAGATAACGATTTCCAAAGAGCAGGGGATTTCAGGATCTTGATTCAGATTCATCTTCTGGTGCAGGATTAGAACCATAAGGTGTGGAGCTGTAGGGATTTTCCCCTCCATATCCAGACCTTGCAATACAATCCCCCATCAATTACCTGCGCTTTACATTTTCACTCTGTGTAGCTGTCGATGGAGAAGCTTTTCCCACAACACACTGCTCATCTTCCAGGCCAATAATGTAGAAGCAGAGCTGGCTTCAAGCATAAACAACTTGGGCAACAAAATAGAGAAAGCAGCACATGGCATACCCCTGCCCTATGGCTGCCTTCCTGAACCCCGCAATCATGCCAAAGGTGAGCACTCCCTGCTTGCCGTGCAGCAAGAAACTGCAGTCCCGATGAGGCTCTGATGGCCCTTATCTGTGTTATATGACAAAATGCTGTCTGCTGGCAGGGTAGATCCTGCCTTCGTTTAGTAGGAGAAGAAAGTGTGGGACCTCATCACCTACCCACAGCCCCTAGAATCGTTCCTGGCCACTTGGACTTGCACTGGCCCCCTGCACTTCTGTGGCTGATTGCTCTGCTAGTGCTGTAAAACTGAACACCGCCGCAACACTGAGGGCAGGAGACACCAAAATACAATTTTTTTTCAGCCGTGAGCAAGCTCTGTATTGAAGGAAATGGCTTGATACGGAGTAACATGGTAGCCAGCATATGGTCATACCATAAGGCTGTATGCACAAGGGGGCAGAGCTGAGCTGCAGTGGAGCCACCGTGCTTTTGGTTCCTGTAAGGAGCAGCCTAAAATTAACGGAGAATGTCCCAAAAAATTGTGAGATCCCGCAGGAGTAATGAAGCAAGCTAAACTGCTGTGCCACAGTTCACAAAGGCTCCTTAGCTGGTCCTGGCTGAGGAGCCCAAGGAGCAGTACTAACTCTTTGCTCTACGAGATGACGTCTTTTATCTTCCTGAGATCATACTGCTAAAAATTTGTGTGTTGACTGGCCTTCCCCATTGAAAGACATTCTCAGCAGGAAGGAAGAGGGCTATTAGCTATCTCCTTCTCTTTCTGCTGAGCCATGTTTCTGGGCATAGGAGTAGGATGGGCATTTGATACAAGGTTTGATGAAACAGGAACGTGTTAAACCTTGAAACGATTTGCAGGTTGGAAAGTGGCTATGGTTCAAAAGGTCTGGCAACAACAAGTGAGCTTAAAAGCCAATGCTTTTGTATAAAAGTCGAATTTTAATCTGCTTTTGTGTCACAATAAATTTCCCTTGGCTAGCTCTGTCAGGTCTGATGACTTGATGCAGTAAGACTGTCTCTCTGGAGACAGAATATGAGAGTTTGATGCCCTTCCCCTCCTCCCCCAGTTTCCTTGATAGTCATGCTATTATTCCTTGCTCACCCCACTTCAGTTAAAATACCATGTTTGATATACCTAGAGGTCCCAGTGCTACCGTTCTTAATGCCTGTGTTGGTATTTCTGATAAAAGCTAAAGGCTATTTACATCCGTAAATCTACTGTAGTGTATTCAATAGAGTATTTAAGTGTATTTTGTGCTGTGAGACTGGCCTGCTAAGGGACTGTGTTAATAATAAGTGCAGAAAATGCTTTTCAACTGTGTTTCTATGGCATTCAACCCCTGAGAAATGAAGTCTAAAACCACTTTCAGTGATACATGCAGGATCTGAGTCTCTGTGTACATGTATACGCACCAAATGAATTGCAGCGAGGCGTGAAGGATATTTTAGGATCCAGTGCTGCTGTGCTAATTCCCTGGAAAGTTGAGTAGGGGAATGCTTCCGTTGAGAACTCTTGGGCTTTTGAACTTGCATTATTCAAAGCCACTCCTGTTCCCCCATGCAAACATAAATTACATGGAGTGCAGCTAAAGAAAACACAATGGGCATTATTTTACAAGCTAGCTAAACAAAACAGCATTGTGGACAAGCAAAGAACGGTTAACCTTTATGCTGAGCATAGCAAGTACTCTTTGAGACATAATTTATCAATTGCATTCAATAGTTTATAGGGTTGATGTTATTAGTAATGTATTAGATTATTAGCATCCACAAGGACAAAAGAACTGAAGAAATCCAAGACACCAGGCAAAGCAAAGATATGTTTTGTCCATCAGTAGGTTGGTAAATATTTCAGTACAGAGATGGTCAACACTCCAGGGCAAAGCCGAACTGCAGGTGTTGAGAATCTCCTGGATGAGGCTTCCATCACCAGCTGTTAGTTAGGCATTTTAAAGGCATTACTTCATTTTTCACTAACCCCAAACCAAAATGTAGCTGGCACTGGAAGGCATTTTAGCTTTGCATCACTGAGAATTAAAAAAAGAGGAAAAATTATTGTTTTGTTCGTACCAAAATGAATGGTGTGGAGCCCGTTCAAGCCAAGCTTCAATTATCTCAAAAATGGGAATTTAAATGTTTCTACCAGTGCAATGTCAGGATACTGCAGGCATTAAATGGTATTCATTAGGGACTTGGTTTCAGTCATATAGAACAGCATAAACAAAGATGGGCACATTCCAGATGTTAGATGTAGCGATTTAAAAGGGAAGGGGTTCCCACCCCCATTTTTTTTAAGACTACTTTTCTAATATAATGAAGTAATTTCAGGGAGTAGGATTATAAGTCAGATACAAAGCTGGCCTGGTTGCTTAGACATGTGCAGAATATAAATATTGTAAAGCTTTAGAGAACAGATGGTCAGAGATTTCAGAAATGATAAACATCAGCTTTCTGCTTTGGACTGGTCAGTGTTAGGCCTAGAGGTCACATTCAACCTGCTCTGAGTTTTCCTGCAATATTTGGATCTAGCATGATTCTTCTGTCTCATAGGGCTTCCTGTAAGCATCCATCCTTGGTCATTGAGTAATCCAACAGAGTGCCATGACTTTCTAGTCACATAAAAGCATTGCTGCAGAGGGCTCCAGCACATCACTAGCAAAGGAATGAGACAGCTGTATGGAGATGAATTTTAGTTACTTTGGGCCTTTGCTTCTACCTGGGTTACAGGGATAAGGTTTGCTTATCTTGACTGCTGACATCACTGTGTCAATGATAGATCACACTTGATTACAACCTTCTGATTACTCATACTTTTTTTCCTGACTGATGTTTGGGGATCAAGAAACACTGAATGAATCCAAAAGGATTTTTTGTGTGCAGACAGATTTAAAATAAAACAAGAGAGATCATCAATAGTGGAGGATGTTTCAAAGGAAGCAAATTCTTCAGAACTGTTTCCTCTTCTTTTACTCCTCTCCAAACACAGCAGAGATTCAGCTTTAGACAACTGCTGTAACATTTGAGACTGCCAGACTTTGGGATCTATCAAGAAACATGAATTATACTGCTGTCTTCACACAGCTTATGGGAAGCAAGGAATGTCTATGTGAAGTGCTGTGTATTTCATCCTGTCAGCAGTCCAACAAGGTTCCAAAAATGTGGGACTGGTTGGGGAAAAGTTGAGCAAAGACTTAAGAAGCTGCATGGATGAGAGCTTTGGAAGTGAAGGGATCACTCAGCATTCATTCTGAAAGGATGTGAGTAATACTAAAGTCTCCCAGAGAAAAAAAAAGAGAAGCATCTTGTGACCTATTACAGCAAAAATTGCAAGGAAATGCTTGTGGGACTTTCTCTAATTATCTTTGCAGTGCCTATTAGCAACACACATATGTTCACAATCTCAGGCAATAGCAGACTGGTGGGGTATATGCACCTTTAAAGCATATTTCGTGTTTGTAGTCTTTTAGCACTGGATGATGTCATCTTACATGCGGCTTGTGACAGCAGCTACCTGAATTGGTGTGCTTTCTTTCGTGCTCTGATCTGTTTTCCACAGGCAAGAGAGATTCGTCATAATTAGAAACTTAAGTCACTGCTCTCACTAACAGTCACAGGATTAGAAAAGACAGCAACAAAGACATCAATTATTTAACCATAATTTACTTTATTGAGTCCAGAATAGCCAACTACAAAGAAAATGCCATTTATTTTTCAGTAACACACAGAATAATTTGTGCATTGCATTTGAAGTATGTGAACTGCAGTGATAAGTTAACATAAATATTCAGCATTTGAGGAGCCAGGAGTCCCAGCAAAGGAACAAACTCTTTGTCCTTACCTTTCACTGCCTATAATCAGTTCTCCTTGCTGGGTGACTGCTGCTATTCTTGGTGATTGGCAGAGCAGGCTGTGAGGCTGACTGTCAGCAAAATGACACGAATTACACGATCACTTCTCCCTTTCTTGCAGACCCCTTCGTCATTTATATCTTAGTTTTGAATGTTGTTATTAGGCCTGATGTTTTTCTCTTCTCCAGATCTTGAAAAAAAGGGTACTTGTTACTTTGGGACACTCTATAACAATGTCTTCCCCCTTAATATAGGGCAATATGTATATAAAAATGTCTTTAAAATATATTTATATAAGTAATAAAAATTATTTTTGTAATCTTGAAAATGGCACCTATCCTTTTCTTCCCTTTAATCTGTGATGGTCCATTGCTGCAATTTCTTTCTTCCAGTCATTCACCCCTTTGCAATCTCAAACTGTCTCAATCTGTTCCCAATCTGTTGCATCTGAGTTACAGAATAGGTGCTTGAAGTCCCATCAACTTCTTACACTGAAAATCACCTTAGGGGAAAAAGGGAGAACCTTATAGGCAAAGCCAAAAAGAATTTATTGTTAATCTGATTGAAGTTTTAGCAGTCTAATCAACAAGGTGTCAGCATCCCAGGTCTTTTCATAGGATCAGTATCATTCTTTCTCCTCACTCCTGGGCTCACTTTCCTGTGTTTCTTACACCTACACACCACACCTTGCTTTTCTTCATTAATCTGCAATGTGGCATTACATCTGGGTTTGCAATGGGTGTTGTGATTTACATATGCTGGATATACGCAAGTTTTATTAATCCTAACAAAAGCCTATATATTTTTATAAAAATTAACAATATGTTTTTAATATTAAGCTGTTTCATTTTTACCACTTGATAAATTTTGTCATCTTTCAATATAACTTACTTTTAGGATCAAAGTTACTGCTTTTCCTCTTATTGTCAGTTCTGCCAATAGAAGTCTAGTAGCTTTACCAGTTCTGTATTCATTGGGTATAGCTCCCTCTAAGCCCTGAACTGCAATTCAGTTTTTGTTATGAGGGAGCAAAATGTCATCTCCTTATCGGTCCTATTTATATTATTTCCTCGTAACAAGTATTTGTATTAATTATTGTGGTGTTTTTAATTTTGGGTATTTCAGATGAATGCTTCGTTGAACTATTCCATTACAAAAGTATTTAATTTTTAAAAGTAAAGGAACTTGTAATATGAAACCTCTGTATGCTGTCTTTGCTTAACATTCAGATCCTGTCTGATCATTTCCTGGCAGAATTTATTATAATATTAAAAATGAGTGGTTTTTAAAGTTATTTTGTTAATATAATCAAAGCAAAGTAGCAAACATCTGAAGAAAACCTTTTGATAACAGGGAATTTTCTGATAAGAGGATGAGTACTATGTATGTTTGCATAGCCCTGAAATCAACATGAATAAATCCCTGGTAAGCTTGTCTCTTGAATATATCCAAATTTTGTGCTCCATCAAAAATTTATCTCATATAGAACTGATGTAATAAAGAACATCAGTTCACCACAGACAGGTTGATGCAGTATGTATTTAAGCATGTCATTGACAGATGTAATCTGAAATATATAAAATTCCTATTTTCTCATTGCTATATTTACTGACATATTGCTGATAAAGTTTTATCTCAATGATGTAAATGTGATAAAAATCAGCAAAGCATCACTGAGAGTCCTGAAGGTACCTGTCAGCTTGAATGTTTGCAGATGGAAGGAAGATATTGAAACCCTTATTCATCATTTGAGGATAGTGCATATCATGACCATTTGCCTGAGTAGTTATTAAATGACAGAGATGCCTGACAGCAGTCTTCGAAGAAAAAAGTCCCGTTGTTATTTGTTTTTCAGATCACTTCCTGAGAATTGCACAACACTCTCAGGGCTTCCTTTGGTGGTTGGTTGTGGAAAGGGTTAAGCTTTCTTTGTACACAAGACATATATTATTTTACTTGTTTGTTTACATGTTAATTTTGCAACCCTTTTAAAATCGTGTCCAAGAATTACTAAGACCTCTGCTGGGCTATGCAAGTGTGAAACAAGATATTCAAACCCAAGTAAGTGCATGATTTTCTGGATCAGCAGGAAAAAAAAGTCTTACAGGCCTCTCATAGACTTCCTTGAAGTTCAAGAAGCATGGTTAAATAGAAACAGCTGCTGGAGAATGTATACGCCTGAAGATGATTTAAGTAGTCACTGGCTTGAATCTTCTCTAAAATTAAGAAATCCAAGAGGCAAATGTCAGGGAAAATGTCTTTACAGAAGGAGAGACGAGGGAAATGATATGCATGGTTGCATGGGCGCTGGGTAAGAAAATAAAATTACTTCTCCAGATGAGAGTTACAAGGACCATAGCTGTCTGTCAGATGAGAACCTAATAGCAGCATAAATGAAAGTTCCAACAGTGAAAAGTATAGTGTTGAATTATTCAACAAAGACTTAAACCCTATGGTAACACAGAGCAAGCTGAGACTCTGCATAAAATGATACTAAATTCAGCATAACTGGGGTCTTCTCAATATCTCTTTCCTGTATGAAATATAGATGTGTATGTATGCACAGAATTACACATAATAGATGAATATACCACACAGTCTGTTTTATTAAAATAATTGCCATCAGTGTATCTAGTACAGTAATTGAAAAAGAAATTTAGAAGTAGCGGTTCTGAAACCTGGAAGTACCAAAACAACTTATTTATGTCACTTCTGCTCTGCAGAAAGTGCTGGTGTATGTTTGAAGTGTGAACTACTATATAGTGGTGCATCTTTCTACTCAGTACTGGTAAGGCCACCCATGGAGTACTGTGTCCAGTTCTGGGCTCCACAGTACAAGAGAGACATGGATATAGTGAAGACAGTCCAGTGAAGGGCCACGAAGATGATTAAAGGACTGGATCATCTCTCCTATGAGGGAAAGGCTGAGGCTGTTCAGCCAGGAGAAAAGGCGGCTCAGGGGGATCTCATCACAATGTGAGGGTGTAAAGAAGGTGGAGCTGGGCTCTTTTCAGTGGTGCCTGGTGACAGGATCAGAGGCAAACTGAAACACTGGAGGTTCCCTCTAAACATCAGGAAACACTTTTTTACTCTGAGGGTGATGGAGCACTGGCACAGGTTGCCCAGAGAGGTCGTGGAGTCTCTCTCCTTGGGGATATTAAAAAGCTGCCTGAACATGGTCCTGGGCAACCAGCTCTAGGTGGCCCTGCATGGGCAGGGGGATTGAACTAGATGCCCACCAGAGGTCCCTTCCAACCTCAACCAGACTGTGATTCTAGCAGTTAATCATAGCTATGGATGCATATCTGTTTGTGAATTCCCCTGCAGAGTATCTTAACAGTACTGCTAATGCCAATTTTACTAGTTTTTCACTGTCGAAGACACAAAGAGCATTCAAAGGAAGACTTGGCAATTGTTAGTCATGAATTATGAAGAGGATGCACTAGGAGTGTTCTGAAGGACGTTTATATGTGATTACATGAGACCAGGTAAGAGAGATGTCTGATGTTTTTTTTAACTTTCTAAACAAGACAAAACAAGAAATTATATTAGATGATAATAAAATCACTGCATTAGAAGACATCCCGTTTGAAGAAAAAAATGTTATTCATACAGCCGACTATCTCACTGATTTGTCATCTAACCTTTAAATAACTAGATTGTGGTATATTCATCAATGGGCTTCTGAAGTTCATAAGGCCTTCAGAAACCATGGTAATTTTCCTGCACTGTGAAAGAGACACACCTACCTGTCTTTATTATTAATAGGCATTTGCATGTGTAATCTGTCTTGCATTGTGCTGAGATTTCACTCTACTGGAGTGGCAAAGTGTAAAAACTGATGGTATTTTGGAAGAAGGATTCTCAGGTTGGTCTGTTAACCTCACTAAATTCTCTCAACTTCTGACTAATAGGCCGAGCCTGATCCCAAAGGCTGCATTTCAATCTTTTGATTAGCAGAGCTTGAGAGCACTTCTTGGCTGGCAAATTAAGTCACCATGGAGCAAACTTTGCATTCTGACTCATAAATGCTCTTTGCAAATATCATTAACAGGCTTTGGAATAAATCCTGCCTTCATTTTTTGTTGTGTTTTTTAACCCCCAAAAGAATTTACCATAGCTAGACATTTTGCACACATCAGTTGTTTGATATGGATAATTTCTTATGGGACACAACTATCATGCTGTATCTGGTCAGCTTTTTTGAATACATTTCTAAATTTAGAAAAATTGTGTGCACTAGAAAGGTTGGTCTTCAATGTCTTTTTTCATTTATGGTACAGGACAACTGCAAATCTGCTGACCTGAGTACTGCAGGGAGACCTGAATACTGCACAGGTGACCTGTGCCATGGGCAACACTATTTATGGCACATACTAAGTTTAGAAACCTAACTGTATCAAACACAATCAAACTATGTAATGAACACAATTAAAGGTGAATGCTGTAGGACTGGCAGATTGGTAGTGTTAATTAAATACATGCAGATTCCTGCCTGCTACATTATGTTCTATGCAACTGTTAAGTCATATGGAAAAATACAATGCTGTTTAAAAGCAGTCCTCATCATCGCAAATCCAAGGATAACTTTGCAAATTCTGGGAAACAGAGAATGAAGCACTAGTATAGATAGTCACCATAATTAATATTTATTTAGTGGAGAAAGAGTAAAGTAGTAAATGAAAAAAGCTACTCCTGGAAAAAAAAACACCACTAGTTTTGTGCTGAGAGTTATGAATTTCATTTATTTCCTGTCAGGATTTTATTTTTGTAGTAGTCATTTTTACTTATGAGTGGGTGGTTCTTCAGATGAACAGCTGAAACAATTTAACTGAGAACCTTGAGCTGGAAATTTCAAGTGTAAACTATAAGAGGTTGATAGGGAGCAAGAGTTCACCAGAAGTGTTGCTTTGACACACAACACCTTTGAATTCAGTTTTTTTTTATCTGTGGCGAGTGGCTTGTTTTGTTTCTAAAGGAAAAAAAACTAGGAAAATAAATCATACGGAGATGGTAGTTACATACAGGTTAGGCCTTTAGCTCCTTTCGACACTATAATTATTCATGCAAATTGTCTTTGTTAACCTGTGCAGTGAGGAAGATAGGGTTATAGTCTATCGTGAGTAGTACTGTGAGCCGTCATGTTATGCACTCAAGTTGGGTGAATGGAGAAGGAAAATGGCAGTCCTGATCAGTAGCCGAAGGAAAACAAAAAACAAAACACACAGGCAAAAGGCATGACATATACTTCCACTTAGGTCAGTTCAATCTTCCTGTTGAGGAAGCTGGAATGGCCTTTTTATAATAGCAATGTTAGGTGGAGAGACACTACTAATAAGACGCTAGACCACCCCACTCATACTGGACATACTGGTCTGTTGCCAAGCTAACTAAAGCAGAGTAGGAAAGCGGCCTTGCTTTCTGGTCTGCCAGGAGAAAGACAGAGACATTTCACATAAAATGCTCAGGGATTCTCCTCTTTTCATTTCTCATCCTGCGTGTATTCAACCTCTCTTTTCATGGGTTTCTACTTCCAAATCACAATATTTTTAAAAACTAGTCAGTGATTTTAAAATACTTATGACGGAAAAAATTCAGATACAATTATTTTGTTTACTTTTTGTCTTTTCTTGAAACTCAGCACCTGTAATATGTTTCTTGTGTCTTCGTTATCACAGAATCACTTATGCTCTTGTTTGATATTGTCTCAAAGCTATTTATAGTTTGCTGCAATAGTAATCAAGGTCTGACTGCATTTGTATTGACATGGAACAGGTAAGAAAGAGAGAATTTAGTACAGGAACTGCTCATTGCACTAAATGTTGCTACTAAACAGCATAGAAAATCCTGTTTCCTTACAGCCTTTCTCACTGTCATTCTCCCTACCCTTAACATCTTCTGTAAATGGGAGAGCAGAGGCTTCTGTTTCTCTACTGGTGATGTTCACACATAGCAATGGCCTTCGTGTCCACTCAATCCCCGTGTTACTGTGTAAAGAAGGTATATACATCACTTGCTATTCTGCAGTAGCCATTTTGGGTTCGGTGCTTCTTGAGTATAAAGCTAACAACATTGGGTTACAGTGTTTTCTCAATGAATAGAGATATTCCTTCTGTAATGTATGTGATAACTAAACTAATATTGACTAAATAATCTGGAACTGCTGTAGACATGTCACACACAAGATCTTAGGTTTACAAGACTCCAACCAGCACTCAGTAATATGGAAGAACCAGAAAATAAAAAGCAAAAAGAATTATAGGTTTCTAAGAGGTGATAAACAATAGGAGTGATTTCTGACTTAATGCAAACAGGGGAAATCTCTGCCACAAAATTCTTACCGAAGTTCCAACTAAGATCTAAAAACAGGGAAATGCATTATTTGAAAAATCTCTGTTTCCACTCAAGGAATACAGCAAATCTTTGCATACTGGACACTTTTGCAACAGAATGCATGAAATCATTTGAAAGATTGATAGGTTGACACACAGATAACTATGCACCGATACAGAATTTTAAACGAGTTCCATATTGGCAGTCACAGGACTAAGCCATTATATGGGGTTCTCAGAAAAAGTGAAAAGTCAGATAGAGAGCATTTTCTCATAGTAATTTGGGCAATTTTGAACTCTCAGACCTACTACTAGTAATTGAATTAAAAACAAAGTTGTAATTTCTGTCGTTGAAAATGGCCCAAAACAGTCAACTGTCTGAAGCACGGAGGGGAAACATATTGTCAATACCTGTGGCAAACTCTGGAATATAACACACCTTCACGCCCTTTCATCTTTATGATGGAAAATGTTTCTAATTAGAAATGAAGTAATGAAACTTACTGCAGTGGAAGAAGAAATTTCAGGCAAAATCTTAAATTTCCTGCATTTATACACTTTTATTGCCCCATATTGAGTTTATGAGCTGTTGTGCTCCATCATTGGGAACTGCCAGACACAGAAGTAAGGAGATACTATCTCTGAACGAAACAACTTTTAAGATTTCAGGGATCTGTGTGATATGAATATACTTTTTCAGCTTCCCACTCTGAAACAATGCTCAGAAATCCTAGAAATGAAATAAATTGATGCATGCAGGGCATTAAAGGGAGTTATGGTAGGAATAGAAGCTGTTGATCTGGAGCTGAAAAATTCTGCCTGTATCATTGTTCTGTCTAGAGGTTTGTCTAGAGGAATGGATGAGTAAGCATTTGGTGTGAGGTACTGAGTTATCTAGCAGTTGCCAGCAGCAGTGCAACTTCTCCCTTTATTACGTTAACAAGGAATATTACTTTCTGTGCCTCGTGAATATACTTCTTATCTAGGCTGACCTCATAACTAGCCTAGATTGAAAATGTTCCCTGAACAATTGGAGAAAGGTAAGCTTTGCTGCCCTGAATAGGCACTGCTTAAAATGTTTCCCTTCCACACGGAGGCAGAGGAACAGGCACAATTGAGCTTGATGAGAGTCTTTCCATGAGTATGCTCCGCAAGCTGGAAAAGTATGTAATGGAAATTTTAGGAACTAGCATGCACTTTGCCCAGTGGCCTCCTTGAACCTTTCTTTTCATCTTTGCATCACCTACACACTTCCATTTTCTTTTCTTGTTTCAATGAGAGAACAGAACAGTCTTGATTGAGTTATAAAATCTTCCAGCTTTACATCTGTGTGGCAGGGCTTGAGTACTTTAAAAGAGGTTTAATGCTAGTTCTAGGTGCTTGAAGTGGAAATACCAATCTTTAGGGAGAAATGGTTTCATTTTCTTTTAATTTCAAAACAAATGAATGTCATTTAGTCAGTCCCCTTTCAACACTCCTTATATCATTACTACATCATATTGCCTTCTGTGAAAGGACTGAAATTCTTTTTGATGTATATTGTGTTTGAAATTCTTTCAGTAAGTGAATAAAAATGTGGTGCTTTCTTGTTTGCTTGTTTTGCAGAAACTTGCTTTCCTGATCGTATTCTAGTATGATGCCATAAACTACCTAAAGGTTATCTTAGCACTGCAAAAATATTTAAGAGATTTCAGGCGCTTGAATATTAGT
Source organism: Larus michahellis (assembly GCF_964199755.1). NCBI lineage: Eukaryota > Metazoa > Chordata > Aves > Charadriiformes > Laridae > Larus > Larus michahellis. Next base: position 44,447,922 of record NC_133896.1, read on the forward strand.
AAGATAAACTGACTGAATGTAGAAACAGCAGAATGAAGTAACTCAACTTACTGTGTTTTTGATTGAACTATGCTTGAATTTTATTATTAAAAATACCCAGGCTGTATGAGTCTGTCACTTTTGCATAAATCCCACAGAACAGTGATAACTGCAAATACATTAGACCCCCATTTCAGCCTACACCCCATGTTAGGCACCAAAATCCTTTTGTGGGTCTGTGCTACTGCTCCTGTTTAAACGTTCTCTTGCATTCACTCTGTGTTTGATACCTATATGCTCAAATAGAGCTAAAGCTGTTCATGGAAAGCCTCCACAATGAAACATGAATATGATTTGAGGAAGAAAATTGGAATTCCATTTTCTCTTTTTCCAGATGAGAACATCTATAAGCAGCGCTGCTGTTGGTGCTATTACAGGTTCAAAACAGCCTATCTTGCTTGTCCTGCTTTTCTCCCTTATGCTTTTAATTTTAATAACTTGTATTCCTGCATGGGCAATAGTGATACTGAGGCTGCAAAATGTTTTCTGCTTTAAAACCTGATTTCAAATAATGATTTTGTGACTCATTAGCTCTTGGGCTGTAATTTTCTATTTCTGGTTTCTAAGCAAAGAAGAATCTTGTCAGTGTGCATTAAAGCAGCACAATTATTTTTGAGTCAAGACCATGTATAGAAAAACACTGTCCCAAAATGTAAAAATCCTTCTAGTCTTCAACAGGTGCTACCTGTGGAGACCGATGTACCATCACGGTGTGAATATGATAACTGTATGAAAATCTGTTGAAAATACAGAAATGAGATTTCTTTTGGGGTTCCTTTTCTATGTATTCAATTCTTTAACAAAACTGGAGATGTGCACCTAAAGAGTGTTGTGGTTGAGAGGTATGTGAAGCAAGGTGAACAGTGAAAAATACGTGGTCCTCAGGCCAGCTATAATTTGACCATGTTGCTCTACAGAATTGGATGAAAGCGTTCCTTGTGCTGTTACCGTTGCTTGCCACAGAAAGAGCTCTCAGATGAGGTGTGGTGGGCAGCCCTTTTGCTGCTAGATCTTTCATTGTAGCCATGAAGCTAATGGTGATGTATAGCTGTGTGGATGGGCAGAACTGAGACAAAGTACCAAAAAACTGCCTTTGGAAGAGCCTGTGAAAAACGGATATATCATAGTACTTTTTCCATCCTGGAAAGATTGTTCTTATGAAGGGGTGAGAATGAAATGGATCCTTAACAAGATAGGTGTTTTCTTTCATTTTCAACATCTATTACCTACCTTTATACTCTGAGAGCGTACGTAGGAACATGTAACCTACTTACGCTATCCATTCTCCTCTATACCTCCAACAAATTTCTCTCTTTCCTTTGTCTTTGAATTATACAATTCACATCCTTTTAGTATTACATCATATGGCACTCTGAATTCATTTCTAATGTCTTTTGATTCTGCTGACATTGCAGGTGAAGGTGTATGTTTTAATTTACATAATGCCATTTAATTCTTAGTATTTACTTTAATATTTTCTATGTCTTTTTCTACATGCTAATACGTTGCCATAGTCATCTTCCTTTTAATTAGAAAATTGCATTTTATTTCATGCAGCTTTTTTTTTATGATGAATTTGTTAACATCAAACTTTGCCTAGCGTTATTTTGTTTATACACAAGAGCTAAATATTTGTTTAAAATTCTGTCATTTTCTTACTACTTAATTGTCTTCCCTAAGAAGTTAGGAAATGCAGGTATTCTTGTTTCTTTCCTTAAGGAAGACAAGGAGCCATCTGTCAAGGCAGAAGTGAGACAATGTGTGTGAGTTCCAGATAGCTAATACCATAGTTATCCAAATAGCCTACTAATTGGCAGGTCTCAGCGTTTCTATCTGTGCTGCTAAAGAACAGGGCCAGGGAAAGTGTTTAATCACTGGGCAGTCCCCTCCGCTAAATTATCAGCAGTTTCCGATCCCTTTTTTTCTCCATACCAATTAACACTCTTCAAGATAATGCCCAGGCATGGATGGTTCAGGTGGTAACACTTTTCCTTGCAGGTGGAACATACAAGGTACCTCCCTGCCTCTTCCCCATTCTGCCACAGTATCAGCTTTTCATTCTCCAATATGCCCTCATGCCTGTATCCTAAGACTTGCCACGAACGCTCTGAGGTTCATGCTATGACCTTATCACTTTGATAGGCTGTAACACAGCCCCCGCAATATTTCAGATACATTATAGTAAGAAGACCCATACAGAAAAAGAAGTATTCTTCAAAGAAAAGAGATACTATGTGGATCCCAGCGCTAAGAGCTGGATAGCATGGACTCAGCCAGTCTGTGCTGCTTTGCCTTAGGGTCAAGCTTTGGTCCCAGCCCCCTTTAATTTAGAAGTATATAGACAGGTATGGCCTCTCTGTCCTTGGATGATGAGAATCACGAGGTTGCTTTCTTGGAGGTGTTTCCTTACTACAGTTCATGCATCCTTTTTTATGTTCTTACTGGTGCATAATTGAATGCGCTGATCTCTTTTATCTACCTAATTCTTTATCTACCTAATTTCTGACCTTGTTTCCTCATTCTACTAAATATTTGTTGAGACATAAGTAGTACGACCCTTGCCACTAGACTCAAACAACAAGTTAAACCCTGTTATTCCATTTCTTATTTCACCTTGCAATTGATTAAAGAATCACACATGCTACTTTTCCATTTTCTGTTTGTGTAAGTTTTCTGTCATCTTTTTCAACACCAGAAGTTCAATGGCTAATTCACAAATATACGCCCAATAAGAAAAAACTTTGAGTCACTTTCTGTAATGCTTATTCTCTCAGCAGTAATACAGAATTTACTGGAGAAACACACATTTCCTGTTTGACATACAGATAGTCCTTGTATTCTGCAAAATTCCAGAGATTTCATTTCTTATGAATTTATTTATTGCAGTAGCTGACAACCTCTAAGTGCTAAACTGAGAACCCGTATTCTGAACTTTAAAAACAAAAACAGCATTTGCAGTTCTGTCACGAGGACAGCCGATTGCTTTTACCTAGATATCTAGACCTCTGAAAGAACAGAAACTTAATGGAACTCAAGTTAAGAGAGCAGGTGGATTCCTTCTTAGTCCAGCTGAATACTTATTTTGATTTCTTTTATTTGTCACTTCAAAGCAAAAAGAAAAAATGCACAAATTTCTGAATCCTTCACCCTACCGCAGTAAAAACACTATCCAAAAGTGATAAATAGGAAAGTGGACTTTCCGATTTATTTCTATGGGCAGGGAAGACCATCCCATGTATTTGTTTTATGAGACAAAAGCATTGTGGATAAAAGGGATGCCAAGCTCTTTCCTAAGAGATGCTTCAGGAGGTCTATTACGCTTACCCACCTAGGTGAATGAGAGAGAGCATTATGAATGCCACGGCAGCTTCTGAAAAGTTGGCTTGGGTGCTCACATAGATATTATTTTGATAGAAGTAGAGAAATCATTTGATATCAACAATGCAAAAGCGAGTGTCCTTCACTGTATTGGGAACCTTGCAGAAAACATTGTATTTGAGGAATTAGTGATCTTGACCGGGCCATGTCTGCTCTCTTGGGCTTTGTGCTTAAGGCTGAAGCAGCCCATATGATGGCACAAGTAGCCACTGTAAGGGAATCTGCTGGAGTGCTCCGTGATGGCTTGTGCATGCTGGTGGACGTTATTGGTGTGCTGGGTGAAGGACTGGCTGAAGGGCAGAGCTCAAAGCGGTGTAGTGAATGGGTCTATATCTGGCTGGCGACCCATCACCAGTGGTGTTCCTCAATCCTAGGGTCAGTTCTGATCACTGTATTTACCAGTGATCTGGATGCAGGAGTTGAATGCACTGTTAGGAAGTTTGCTGATGATATCAAACTGGGAGGTGCTGTGGACTCTCTTTAAGGGACACAAGGCCTTGCAAAGGGATCTAGATAGATTGGAGCATTGGGCTATGATTAATGGGATGAAATTTAACAAGTCCAAATACCAGATTTTGCACCTAGGACAGAGTAATGCTGGGCACAAGTATAAATTGGGAGAGGCGTGGCTGGAGAGCAGCCCTGCAGAAAGGCATCTGGGAACGCTGGTCCACGGCAGGCTCAATATGAGCCAGCAGCGTGCCCTGGCAGCCAAGAGGGCAAACGGCATGCTGGGTGCATCAAACACAGTATAACCAGCCGGTCAAAAGAGGTGATTGTCCCACTATATTCAGCGTTGGTGCAGCCTCACCTTGAGTACCGTCTGCAGTTCTGGCCCCCACAATTTAAGAAGGATGTGAAGCTCCTTGAATGTGTCCTCCCCACCCCCGGTGCAGAACGTTCATGTTTGTAAAGCATGACTTCTCTAAAATGAAAGCTTATTAGCTGTGGAGAAGAGGGGAAGATCCTGGGGGCAGTGCTGGTGGGTGTTCAGCAAAGCAGCCTAACGAGCCCTGTCTCAGGTCCAGGCACACTCAGGAGTCTTTGTGGTGAAGGGACAGGACGACCTCACGAGGTCTTGGTTGTCATTACATTTCCATGCTCAAGATTTCCCTCCCCCAGGGCTCTGGATTGTAGTGTTGGATTTAGCAGGGAGCAAAAGGGAAACGCTAGCGTACCAGAATATGTAAACTGCAGCAACAGTCCTCTTACGCTGTAGACTATTACTTCCGCGGTGTCCAGGAGGGAAACTGAGGCACTCTGAGCAATTCTTTTCCTTACTGTCCTACCCTAATTCTCAGGAAATGTCTGTGATGGAAAGGAAAAATATATCTTTCATATTAAAATACATATTTTAAACAGATTCCAGGTCAGCAAATTAAATAAAATGAGTGAAGATGAACATTAAACCAAGTTAGTGTTGAATGAAAAAAAATACATTTGAATTGTCTGAGTTCTAGTAATTGCATCCTTAATAGAGATATTCAGTCACTATATATGCACTTCTGGGCTTTGTGTTTCTATCTTAGTAGATTTTTCCATTGAAAGACCATCCAATATTTTGTCAAAAAAACCCAAACAAACAAAAAAACCCCCAAACAAACAAAAAAAAAACCCCAAAAAACCCCACCCAAAACTGAAACTACATTTCAGTACAATGGAATTGTTAGGAAACTTGAAAATAAAACTAAGAAAAATGAAGAGGGCCAATTTTTGCTGATGAGTGTTTAGGCATCCCAAGCGAATCAGAAGGCATGAACCACTGCATTTCTATTTCAAAAACATTTGTAGAAAATCTTGTTTGAATCTGCAAAATATTTATGCTATGCTGTATTCATAAAATAAGGCAAAGACCATAAATAACTAGAAAATGAGAAGCCCAGATAGGGCATCTTGCTATTTTTCTGATGACTTTAAATAAAACTTTTCAGACACTCATTTCTGTAAAAAGAACATGGAGAGAATGCAGCATGGAAGTTTATAATTAGGACAAATAAGTCACCACCAAAACATAATAGACAAGAATCAGAAAAAAAAACCAGGAAGAAAACAAATACAAATTGGTCCAATATCACTGAATAGAAATGAAGTACAGACTTTTTCTTCTTTAATGATTTGAGAACATATTCTCAAATAATTTCTATATTATTTTTCTTGCAAGTCTTTCTGGATAACGGAGTATATTCTAGAAATAAGTCAAGGCTATTTTTTTATTTTGATTTGTTTTCCTCTTTAATGCTGTATTAAAAAAAATAATCCACTGCATTAAATTAAAATTGCAATACTTTCTTCAAAAAAGTCATTATACCATTAGTTTTAGAGAAAAAGAAGTAAATTTTTAAGGCTTGAGTTTTCATAATTCTGTGAATAAGTAGCAGCAGTATCAGAGCAGCAGGCCACTCCATCCTTAGAAACTCTTCAAGAATTTCAAATGCGAAAAATGGTATCTCAAAAGTTTTTATTCTTTTTAAATGCAAATAAATGTAAATCTAATTAAACATGTATAGTCTGTTGACGCTTCTTATTTCAAAGTTAGGGTTTATGCTATTTTTAAATGAAAATCTTAAATAATGCCTGGTCTTTGCGATAAATTAATTTTTTAATAAGGAGAATGCTGATTATACTTGTATTGATTTGGTATACGTAACACTAGTATAAAGTATGTGACGGTTTTCTATTTAAAATAGGAAAGGAAAAGAGCATTTTCTCTATCATTAAAATCATTGTGAACTAATTTTGACAGAATTTTTGTATACGACAGTTTTTTTAAAGGACGTTCAGTTGTGCAGTATTCACTTTTAAAAGGAGCTACTCCAAAACCCTTCCTGTATCCTGATTACCCTGAATAGTAAGGACTGAAGGGCTTCTGCCAGCCAGGATGTTATGGTGTTTCTCCTTCACTCTGTCCACCATATATGCATCCTATTCTTGTGCTGAGCCAAATCTAATATATTTAAATGATTTGAAAATAGATTCTGTGGATCATTACTGGTATAAGACGGTCCTGTGCTACTTCTGTAGGCAAAAGGCTCATTCAGGTAAAAATAAGCAAAACCAAAATGACAGGTCAGCACCTGTGTGTCTTGCATACATCCACACGAGATCAAATGCAGCTCCTGTAACTGGCAGTGGCACTATGGCAACTGGGAAACTGCCGAATACTCTGAACCCCCAGGTGAGCATCCAATGGCTGATACTGATTGCCCTAAAACCCTACTGCTCAGCTCTGTCCCAGCCCTTCGTGGAGCGCTGGGCTCTGTGGTCCTCACTCACTCGTGTGCAACTCTGAGTTTTCTCTCCTCAGCTCTTCACCATATGAAGTATGCATTTTATGATTAATCGACCATGAACTTTTTGATTTGTGGTTCAGAAAGGTTCACACATTCATTAGAAGTGCTTATATCAAAATTATCATGGGAACCAGTATTTTTTAACTGAGACAATGTAATGTATTGCTGTGAAACGATGCAGGATGCTAAAAGGGGTCCACAGAAATCCGGTGTTTACTCACTACTAGGATTTACCTTATGCAGAATGTCATGTCCAAAGCAGAAAAGAGATTACTTTTTGTAGATGGGCAGGCTTTGCATTTCTTATATTTGGATAAAGAAAAAATCTTGGAGATACTAGCCAAAACCAAACTTGATTACATAAATATTCTCCTGGACACATCACTTCATCAGGGCTTTTTTTAGGAATAATAAATGTTTCAAAGATAGTCTATGAAAACGTCATGGAGAAAAAAACCAGCAGGAGGTGATTTAATGTGAGTGAAATAATTGCCATGATTGGCTATAAAGCTATCTTAATATAACATTCAGTTTGGCAGTTAAGCATTTCCCTCACAAATAGGAATCAAATTGCATCAGTTTAGATACTAAAATCATAGATTGCAACAAAAAAGTTGTTTCTACAAAGAATTTTTGAAGTTTATCTTTCTGTTTGTGTTTCAGGAAAAAAAAAGGTCTATTTCTGATTGTGCTAATTTTCATTGTGGTTGGACAGATTTTTGTGGTACATGCTGAAGGGTGAGTACATGCCAAATGAGTGGTTAATTCCTTCTCCTTTCTTTGCTCTTAGCAAAGGGAGTCAGGTGTGCTGCCTCTGATCACCTCTTGTTCCTGTCTGTACAAGATTCACCAAGCTTCTCCTCTGTATCAGTCCAACTCAATATATTCAATTATCTGTTCTCTTAATTACTGACTTTTTGAGCTTTAACTGCCTGAGTTGTCAGAAGAAGTTCTGTTTCCTGCTTTTTTTCCACTTTCTTCTGTTCTTCCATCAGAACGAGTGGGGATTAACGTATCTCTTTTCTTGCATCGTTACCAACACTAGGGCAGCTATCAAATGCTCTGTTACTGCAAAAAGTGCTAGTTGATATAAAACCAGCTTAGTGTTAGTAAGCTAGAGGAAAGTGGGTAATATTACAGGAAGAAACTGCCTTTTGTTATCAGTCGCCTTTTAAAGAATTGGACTGAAATAAGACTTTTATTTACTAGTGTTGTCATTCATGTACACAAATAACAGAAAATGCACACTCTAAAATGAACAGCTGTTTTGTCTTGTGTTTGTCAACCAGAAAAGTATTTCTTGAGCAATGAGAAAACAGTACATTCAGTGCATTCAAGTCCTTAAATTATTTTGGCAGTGTGCCTTTTTATGTTGCACATTTGAGCAGTGACTGAGCGCTAGCTGGCCAGCAGTGCATTTAGCTGAGGCTTGTGGCCTTGGGTAGCACTTCTGTTCTGTTAGAGAGAGGAGGTAGGCTGGTGCCACAAAACCTCTCAAGACCTTATTTTAACATTTTATGCAAAACCTGAAGTTCAAAACTTCTGTAATGTGTTCAGAAAGAAATTCAGCATGGCATATTCTGTGACAAACAATTTCTGGAATTTCACATGACAGACCAGACCTTGGTCAGGCAAGTGGAACTCCCTTCAGATGATGATAAAGCAGAAGATATGCTCCAAGGTGCACTTAATGCATTTCAGCTGTTAGTAGCAATTTAATGTTTGGGACCAGATTAAAAGGAATCCAAAGTAAGATTTATTAAAAAAAATTGTATTTTAGCATTAAGGTTCTCAGCACCAACTTTTTCCTTCTGTATATCCATTCCCCTTGTGTCCCATGACTTGGTAATTTAAATATAACCTCTATTGCACAAGACAGGTTGTCCTAGAAACTATTGTAATAATGCATTACTTTTGGGATATTAATATGTATAGCCTTGCACACATCTTATGGCTGGTTGCCTCTATAATTAAAACACTTGTGATTATACATTATGTTTATACTTTATCATGTGACTTACAAATATCCATTTAATATCTGTTAAAACTTCCTGATTCCCAGATGAGAAATAGAAAATAATGTTGGAGTGAAGCTTTGTGTAGTTTTCCTGGGCTGTGCAAGGAGAAGGCTGTCTTTTTTGACACTCTCCGTATTCTGACTATCTTTCACTTGCTGTTATTTAATACATCTGGTTCTGAGGAAGGTGATGGATCTGCCATCTAGCTTGCGATTGAATCTTCTTGACTTAGATTATCTAATTGTTGATTGCATTAAATGTATGCAGAAGCAAAAGCCAGTTAATATGACAACTGAGAAGTCATTTGTCATTACAGTTATCCCCAAGTCTGGCTGCATTGTTGTGAGTAATGTGGAAGGAGAGGGGAAGCTGTATATCAGAAAGCACTATTGATATAAAACCAGCATAAAAAGAGAGCAAAGCAGCCAGAGAGGTGTCTTAACTTTTAGCATGAATTTATTCAAGTAGTCTTGATGTCAGTGGCCCACGGTAACTAGGGGAACCAGCAAAAAAACTCAGGATGTTGAAGCCTGTAGCTAGAGGGCACAGTGATTGCCATGCTGCTGCACAGAAGCAATGGTTAATAACTCAGATATTAACAATTGATCTAAAAATACTTTCAAGGGAGCTAACTGTCAAGATTGCATTTTATAGAGGAAGAGGGTAAAGCACAGATTTTAAATTACTTGCTAGCAGCTCAGCAGTAGTCATTTGTCTCTTGAGTCCTGTCAATTGTCTGTTCGTTATACTACTGATGTTGACATGTCTCTTCTGGAGTTCTCCAAAGGCTTATCACAGTGTAGGAATCCATGACAGAATTACTAGATATAAGTCTGGTAATAAAGAACCTTTTTCAGGAGTGCGTCTCCCATAGTTCTTTTAACGACCACTTCCAACAATGGTAAGAGGCCCTGGGGCTAAAAATCTTTGCATTCCCCCTCACAGTGCAGGAACTCCTTCAGAAGTCATTCATCTGGGTTATGATGAGGGGGAAGTATCAGAAATTCAAAAGCACGGCAGCTGCATGACATTCCTCTGTGGATGGCTATTAGCTTGCTAGCAATTCCCTGAGAATAATTCAGCTTGTGGATTCTATGGCCCTGGATGAGTTTTGTGTGGCCATATGCAGCAATCCTGCAGTGGCAATAGATGCAAGTAGCACACCCGCCATCAGCTTTCTTCCACAACTAGAAAACTGGCATTCTGTTCTGAAAGCATCTTTTCACAGAGATCTTAACTTGTTTGGTGAGGACCGTGAATGGATCACTGTACAAATGCTATACAAATTCAGCCTGTAAATCACCCAGCAAATGGGGTGGCGGATAGGACCTTCCATGTTGTGCTTTCAAGTAACTAAGCTTTGGCATGGCAACTCTGCTACACCTTTATCTACAGAGCAACGTGAGCTGTTTTAGATCTACTTAAGAAGGGAGGTGCCAGATTATATGATGCATATGTCATTACTTAAACTGGTTTTCTTTATGTTCATCAATGTGAGTTATTTTTGTTGGATCAATACAACGATGGTGTGGAATAAAGGCCTTTCTCTGCAGCCTCTGGATGTATACATATACAAACCCTTATTATTGATCAGAAGAGATGTGGTGAAAGTAGCACACTATATCTTGTATCAGGCTGAAGTGATAGCCAAAACTTCATTTTTTTCTTCCAGCTTTTCATGACACCTTTTCTTCAGATGTACAATGCCAGCCTCTGCTGTGCAAGGCAGGCAGAAATACTCAGTGACCCAAGACAAGGGGGTAGCCTCAACCTCAAGGTGTCTTACTGCAGTAGTAGAGAATGAGACAAAGACCCTTTGGAAATAAGAAGAGGTAGGCAATGACATTAACAGGTGGTGAATGAGAATATTGTAAAGGTGACTTCATTCAGCTCATTTTTGTTCATTTGCAAAATCGTGGGTCAAAAGGAGACAGGAGAAACTGCAGTGAATTTAAGAAGAGCTGAAGATACAGCATGCACTGTGAAGCTTTTTGTCTAGCAGTCAGTGGAGACAAACTTTACATTTCAAAGAGAGTGGGATGAGAGGCCAGATTAACAGTGGAGGAAGAAAAAAAAAAAATCTTTGAGCCTTCAATAATGCAGGATCACAAGAGTTTGCTGTGATAGCATATTTAACATACTTTAGAAGCCAATTGCAGGATACTTTGTGGCACTACCAAGATCAGAGAAGACTTCAGGAATCCTAGAGGATAGCAGAAATAGGAAAACCTTCCAGAAATCTCAAAATCCTTGTAGGTGAGTGAAAGAAGGAGTTAAATATGAAATATAAACCACTGGTGTGAATATGTAGATTTTAAATTTGTGGCAAATTGGACGTTCCGATTTTGCATTTTTTAGACAAAAAAAGTTATTGAGCTGTGTGAAAATACAATTAAATAAAAAGTTGTGAAGATTAATTATAAATTTAGCACTGGGAGAAACAATAAACGTATTTTACCAAAAGAAATAAGTAGCTAAGCGGAATCTGTCTTCTCTTGAATAAAAACAATTGAAGCAAACAAATGATGGGATTATGCACCTAATTCAAATACGAATATGGCAATATTGGATTTCATTGTGGCAGTTGTCCATCGTCAACAAGAGTCACCACGACAAAAGAGCTGAATTTCCTGAAAGTCAAAACGTGAAATAGAAGACCCTACTAATACATGGGGCTGCTACATATAAAAGATTCCGGGTAGGGGCAACTGTCTCAGTTTTAGGATGTGCTTTGCTGAAATGCTTCGCTACAGTGTGGTTCATTTAGAAAGACATCAGGTAAGGAGATACTGTACAATTAGGAATAAAGGTATCCTATAAAAAAAGAGGTACATTAGGGGAGGACTGTCTATTATCATAGGTTGGATGATAAGTTTTAGCTAGGGGCTTACATTAGTATTCAGGCACTTGTTTTATATTTTTCCTGTTTTTACAGTGCTATCCCCTTGAAACTCATTAAACCTTTTTTCCGCAGTAGGCTAGCCACTCAGGCATGAATAATCCAAGGGGTGAACAGAATACTGTTATAAATACACAAGCGTCCATTACAGGAAGTAGTAAATTTAAAGATGATTAAAAAGCAACAACAAAGCACAAATACCCTCTCAAGCACATACAGCTATAACATAACCAGTATGTGTTTTTCTTTCAAAGGATTCATTAGAACATAAGTCTTAGAATTGAGTGAAATAAATAATTCAGCCTGATTAATGAGCTACCATTAATCATCTCTAGATCCTAAGTTCAAAACCAAAAAAGACGATTTATTTGTTAATGCTTTGTGTTTTATTTAATCATGAGACCCATGCAAAGGCAAAACAGGTGTAAAAATGCTGTACTGTATATAAATGGGGACACATTTTAGCATGACTGTGTTGTACCCCTTTTAACAAGGCTGTTGAGAGTTCCAGTTAAACAGCGCATCTAAAAACACATCCCTCTATTTAAAAGTCCTCAGGTTCAACTGAATCAAGTGCAACTATATAAGGGTTATATGGGCTTAAAATTTTTTTTAAAAAGTTTGAAATGTCTAAATCAATGTTTAGGTAGACGAGGCAATTAACTCCAAATCTGCAGTCTAAACTTCCCCTGTTTAAAGGCTGGGGGAACACTGCAGGTGGTGTAATTTGCAAAGTGAACCAAGTACCTCCAACACTGTGTCTCACATGCATGACTGTGTGGATTTTATATAAAACCCATGGAATAAAAACAGAAATCTCCTCCTCCGAGCTTAAGAGAGTTCTATCCCAAAGAATATTAAGGCACACAAAAATGCGTGGATGACCTGTGTGGATGAACAGGGAACTCCTGGTCAAACTCAGAAAAAGGAAGCATACAGCTGGCGGAAGGAAGGACGGGTAGTGTGGGAGGAATACAGAAACATTGTCCGAGCATCCAGGGCTGAAGTTTGGAAAGCTAAAGCCCAAATGTAATTGAATCTAGCCAGGGATGTCAAAGACAACAAGAATGGCTTCTCTAAGTACACAAGTGACAAAAGGAAGACTAGAGAAAATGTGGGCCCATTGCTTAATGAGACAGGGAACCTGGTTACACAGGGCATGGAAAGGGCTGAAGTACTAAATACCTTCTTTGTCTCAGTCTTTACTAGCAAGACTGGCCTTCAGGAATCCCAAGCCCCACACACCATGGGAAAAGTCTGGAGCAAGGAAGATGTACCCTTGGTGGAAGAGGATCAGGTCAGAGAATACTTAAACAACCTGACATACTTAAGTCCATGGGCCCTGACAGGATGCGCCCACAGGTGTCGAGGGAGCTGGCTGATGTCATTGTGAGGCCACTCTTGAGAATCTTTGATCAGTCATGGCAAGTGGGAGAAGTGCCCGAAAACTGGAGGAATGCAAATGTCACTCCAGTCTTCAAGAAGGGAAAGGGTGACCGAGAGAACTACAGGGTAGTCAGTCTCACCTCCATCCCTGTGAAGGTGATGAAACCATTTCCAGGATCATCAAGGACAAGAAAATCATCAGGAGTAGGCAGCATGGCTTCACCAATGGGAAGTTATGCTTGACTAACTCGATAAACTTCTATGATAAAATGACTAGCCTCATAGTCAAGGGGCTAGCAGGGGATATTGTCTACCTGGACTTCAGTAAGGCATTTGATACTGTGTCTCATAAGATCCTCAAGGACAAGCTGTTGGTGGCTGAATGCACTGAATAAGCAGACAGAGAGGTGGACTGAAAACTGGATGAATGGCTGAGCCCAGAGGGTGGTGATCAGCAACAAAAAAGTTTAATTGGAGGCCAGTAACTAACAGTGTACCGCAGCGTTCAATACATCTTCAATAGTGGTCTGGATGATTGGGCAGAATGTACTCTCAGCAAGTTTCTGAAAGATACCAAACCAGGAGGAATGACTGAAACACCAGAGGGTTGTGCTACCATCCAGAAGGACCTCAACAGGCTGGAGAAATGAGCTGACAGGAACCTCATGAAATTCAACAAGGGGAAATGTAAAGTTCTGCAGCTGGAGAGAAACAACCCCATGCACCAGTATATTCTGGGGACCACCAAGCTGGAAGTCAGCTTGACAGAAAAGGACCTGGGGGTCCTGGTGGACACCAAGTTGAACATGAGAAAACAATGTGCTCTTGTGGCCAAGAAGGCTAATGGTGTCCTGGACTGACAGCAGGTCGAGGGACGTGACCCTTCCCGTCTCCTCAGCCCTGAGGCCACACCTGGAGTGCTGTGTCCAGTTCTAGGTTCCTCAGTACAAATGAGACGTGGGCATACTGGAGAATCCAATGAAGGGAAACTAAGATGATTAAGCAGCTGGAACATCTCTCCTATGAGGACAGGCTGGGAGAGCTGAGGCTGTTGAGCCTGAAGAAGAGAAGGCTCAGGGGGGATCTCATCAATGTATGTAAATACTTGAAGGACGAGTGTATAGAGGATGGAGCCACATTCTTTATAGTGGTGCCCAATGACAGGACAAGAGGCAACAGACACAAACATTGGGAAATGCTTTTTTAATGTGAAGGTGTCTGAGAACTGGCACATCACTTGAGATATTCAAAAGCCATCTGGACATAGACCTTTTCTCCTGGTTCCAGGTGGCCTTTTTTGAACAGAAGGGTTGGACCAGTTTCCCTCCCAGAGGTCCCTTCCAACCTCAACCATTCTCTAATTCTGTGAAATAACCCTGAGACCTAAGCCTGGAACGCGAAAACAGCTCCTATCTCCAAGTCACTGTCCTACCCTTGGGCAACAAAATGAGGCTGGCTTCTTCCTCCTGTCCTGACTCCCCTTCACATGCACAGGTTAGCTATGGAAATTAGGAGAGAGGAGGTGTGAGCTGGAGCCGCTTCAGACTGACAAAGTACTCCTTTAGTTATTTTTGATTTACAGAAGGTCAGGCTTCTTTAATTGACAAAGATTTTCCTTCATGCTTATATCTTTACTTTCTTCAGACAGAGACCCAAAAGAAAAGAATGAGTAGAAATCTATGTCTGAGTTCCCTTTCCCTCCCTGCTCCTGGAATTTAGGCACCCAGGTCAAGGTTGTGGTTGGATGCTGCCATTGTTTTTTGACCCTCAAATCTTGTCTTGAAAAATCAATGTGTGCAAAAGTTTTTTCAAGTAACTGAAAAGGCCTCACTGCTGTTAATGGTAGAAGAGGATGAGGTGGTACTATTGGCCACAGCCTGGGTTGTATCTGAATAGCCTGCTCATACAGCAGGAGATAAAGTTAGGGAGCAATTCAGATGCCCAACTTAGGTGACCTAATGCCTTTGAGAAGGGTCTAGGTATCCCATTGGTTTGGTGCCATCAGTAACCTTACTGGGTGATGTGGTAGCACAGTCTATAGTACCTCAGGGCCTTCTCTGATCCATCTCTTGAATTTAGATGCAGAGATTCTGCCTAAATATTTATTTGGATACATAACTAAATGTTTTCTTAGACATAAGAGTTCCTATTTCATTTTGGTTAGGGAGCAGTGCCTGACTTGTTTTAGTTTGTGATGATTGTAAATTGGGAACAAAATATTATAGCAAGTGGAGCTATATTTATATAACACCGTAGTATAGTATTTAATGTTTTACTTCACCCTAGTGTAAATGTGGTTCTAATGCATACTATCTCACTGGGTTACTCAGAAAATAAATTCATTAATATTTATAGGATGGTTATGGTCCTCAAATGAAGCCATTCAAAATGCAAAATTATTGTCTATTATCTATTACCTTGACATTTAAAATTCAGCTGGCAATATTTTGACATGTCAAATATGTAGTTAATTTTGAATATAGGGAAAGTATTCAGAGGCATATTCAAGCCTTTGTATTTTTCTCCGCACTGCAATGATGACCATTCGCAATACATCAAAAGTCAGAGCTCCAGAGGTGGAACTGACTCACAGAAACCAAAGCTGAAGAGAACAGTTTGGACTTGACCACGAAATGCTCTAAAGAGTAGTGTATATACTAGTTCAGTGAAAAGGAGTTGGTCTTTAAGCCCTCAGGGGGCAAGAAAATAATGCCAAAACTGAACTCTGTCAGAGAGGAGACCCAAAAGGTTAGGGTAGCCATAAAAAAATGGAAGATAAGAGACATTCTGCCCAACTGAATGGGTGAAATTGGATCATAAACAATTCTGTCAATAGGGAGCTTTCTGTCTATAGCTTCAAATATGTAAGGAATATGGAAAGTGGAATTGGCATTTCTTTGCTTTATTGATAAGTTTGTGACAGAAAATGAAATTTCATGTTTGGATAGGTTGTTAAATTGAAGTTGTACTAGAGTCTGCTTTTTATTCTTTTATTCTTTTATTGTTGTGTGATATTACCTAATCCTAACAAAGTAGGAAGTACACAGAGAAACCAAAATCTGATGGCCACTATCTGTGAAGACATGTTATAATGGAGTAATTCTTTCTTTCGCTAAGATGTGAACAAGTCATTAACAAAACTAATGCTTGTGATTTTGTCACGTGTTTGTATTCTATGTATTACAGTGCCTTTTTTTCCTCATTAAAACGTGCTTTTGCAAAATGTTCACAGATCTAGAGGTAACCTTGCAAAAATTCTAAAAGCCTTGAAAATGTATGCAAAAATATTCAAGCATACAAAGAAGAAGGATTTTTTTCTTCTGAACTATCACCATTGAAATTACAATGGAATTATACTGAAGAGTAAGGCTGAGGATAATGACTGTTTTTCAGTTGTTTAGTCTACAGGCAAGCCTGTTGCTTGAATTGGCATTACAGGTATTGCAACGTAAATCAGAGGGGATTGATCCTTACCCTAATACATCCTTGATCTGATGGCTGGAAATAAATGTATTGGTTGTGAGACTGTGATTTTGTTCTTATGTTTGGATCTGCCAGGAAAATATGACTGTCACTGCCACAAATAATCAAAGTTTACGAAGAACTATTTGTTTCTCTGGTGAATTTTATTTAAAATTAATTTAGCTTTTTAAATTCATCCATGTATTTTACTATCCTTTCTGTTTAGTCAGGCTGTTTCATGACTAAAATGTAAAGAAATGTGTGTGATTGGAATATTTTTCCATTCATGGGGATTCTTGGATCTGAATATTTTTAAGACTGGTAAAACCCTGTAAGCAACTAGGTAATGATGATACCAAAAACCACTCTGTAATTTTTCTAAAAAAGTTAACCTATGTATGTGCATGTTGTTAGCTTTGTAAGGAGAGATGATTTGGTATTCATAATTTTTCCTAGTGTTCAAAACCCCTGATTGCCAGAAATAGAAAGTAAGGGCTGATCAAATTAGACTCAGAAAATACCCACAATAGTTTCATATTATTTATAACAACTTCTTTGGTAAAATTTAAAAAGTAGTTCAGGTTGGTCAGAGATTGTGCAGCTCACAGGGTCTAAATTGTTTGTGTAGGCATTAATATTGAACCTTGTGATATTTGGTTATGGTGCAGTTAGCAAGCAGAAATGGCAAGTTTTCTATTTTATTCATAATGTTTTATCTACTGTAATGTCTATGTTAGTGCCAGAATGCCAGGAGACAGATTTTTAGCTTTTGTTTTCCAGATTTACCAATACTTAAACTAAAAGGAAAGAAGACATTTAGTAACAAACTATAAATGGTATAAAAAGGGAGCAAATATTGTTATTGGGAAAATAGAATCCTGGGAGTTCATTTTTCATTAAATATGTTATCTGTCAAGAAAATAGGTCATCTTTTTGAGGACTGAATTTTACAGAAGATGCCATCTGGCTTTTACAATTGTTACAAGGGAAGGATGCTTGTTTGTTTGTTTGTTTTGTATGAAATATAGTGTTCTCTAGAGGGAGAACCATCCTTTAGGGTAGCTCTTTACAAGAAAATAGACTTTTTAAAATATCAAAGTATTAACTGCATATTAAAATGATTTTCAGTTGTTAATGAGTCCATGTAAAATTTTTATGTGAGATAAAAAACAAATCTATTTAAAAAGTAAGGACTCAGCTTTTACTCAAGGATTTTTTTATATTCACCATGAGATGTAAAGCCTCGACATTGGTTTTGCTGGCCTAATATTCCCAGAAGCCAAGAAGTCAAACTTTGGACTCTAGTTTCTAAAGACCATTATACATGGAGACAACAATTTAAATGGGCCAGCCAATATAGCAATTTGTTCAGGTATAGCCCATAAGAATTTTCTCTAAAGTTCTAACAAATTCCCAACCTCACGCTGGATGCTTAAGCTCCTTCTGTAATGCACATCTAAACATTTCACACAAATATTCATGAATTCAGTCTTCTCAACGTCTGTGATCAACTACATGGCTTTAGACGAGTTCGCTAGAGATCTAGACCTTAAAAATGAATGGGAAATTTAGCCCCTGCTCTTAAATTTCACAGTAAAATATCATTTGTTATATAATTCCAAATACATACACTGCGTAACCGCGCAAGAACCAGATGAGTGTCTGTTAGATTTATAAGTAACCCAGCTATTCCAGTGAGCAGAAATATTGAGTATACGCCCCCTAAAGCTATTAGTGAAAAATCAATCCTGAAGACCCAATATTGTGCACTATCTAAAACATGTACCTAAAAGTCATTCACTGCTTTCCTTTAACAGGAGTGAGCAAATATTTGAACATGCAGTGTGCATGTTGAAATTCTTTCCTTTGATCCTGAAAAGGCAGAACTGTGTAGGTACTATGAGTAAACTTCACGGTGCTTGGAGAAGGAAAAATAGGACATCAGTGATCAGGCAAATGACCAGGTTTCAATTCGGGATGTCTGCCTCATTGAATTTCACTTCTGTGATACTGATTTGACAGAGAAATTGGTTTTCCTGCCTTTTTCCAGTTCCAGAGAGCTTACTTAAATAGGTTATCTGATGGCAGAAGATTCTTCACTGCCTTTTACCTTGAAGTTCTGCTTGATGTGTGAAAAGTAGGATCAGTGTCTACGAATCAGCTATACTCAATATAATGTAAATATATTATATTTGTACTCAACATACTCAACTTATACTCCATAAACTGTAAATAGCTATAGAGACTGAAAATTAATAAAAAAAGTATCTTGAGGGTGGGCATGTAGCCTCTGTTATAATCAATGACTTTTGGCCTCTAGATTTAATGAGTCTAAAATTTTACCTTGCAATCTAAAATCCCCAGTAGTCATGAAACTTAATTGTGGAATGGTATTTAGGAGGATGAAAATGGAAATGCCTGGCAATCTAGTTCAGCACCATAAGAGAGTGCGGCCATGAGAAAATGTGGACTTGAATGTACAACTGAATGTATTTGGACATACAGTTTTGGTGCTGGCTTACCATAAGAGTTTTTCTCCTCCATCAAATGATTCTTGGGCCTGAATTCATGCCTATTTTTCTTATTTAGACTCTTCCAGAATTCTGTGACATGCTAATTTGCAAGATGAGCTATAGAAAAAGCTATTTCCAGAGATTATTACTGATGTTATTTGGGGCAAACTGAGTGACAGCTACTATTTCTTCCCTAAGCTCCTGTGAAATTTCATCCATTCTTCACCAGCCTGAGCTGCTCAAAACTGGGATCATTCAAGAAATTCACAGAATTATTTTTTGTATGGCTCTGGATGAACTTGCACTCTTAAAAATATAGCACACACATATAAATGACAGTTGTAATGCAATATGCTATTGACTTTGCACTTAGTCAATTTAGGTGTTAATTTCTGGCTTGCTTGCACGATAATTCTGCAGATGAACTCAATCAGCATATCACCACGGTGTTTGAACATTAGCTCTTCTTGTCATCCCGTGCATGTAGTTATGTTGTGGAATAAGGATCGTGAAATATGTCACAAGGACAAAATCCAGCAACTGCTGAGAATGGGACTGCAAGAATGAAACTTTGGGAGATAACCAGAAATGGAACAGACTAAGCCAACATTATACAAAAACAGACCCTTCAGTATATATTAATATGTTGAGCCATAATTTGCCATGGACTAGGCTCCTAGGCAAGTTTGCTGCCTTTGCAATACGACTGATAGCTTCTTGCAGAGAGATATGACAGGCAGATAAATACTAAACCTGTGCCAACCAACTCCATGCTCCTAGGAGCATCCTAGGAGTCTTTAGCCCAGCCAATAATGCAAGTTGTGCACTCCTCATGTACTCAGAGCTCTCGTGCGAAATGCAGAGCTTTGAGTACGAAAGCAGCTCAGTACTAGATTTTAGGTATTGTTTTGAAAATGTCAAGCATATGCCTTTTTCTTTTTCTTTCCATCTTAGCTACATACAAGCCATATCCCCCTCACCCTCCCCGGTCCCTCCAAGACAGAAGACAGTATGTCTCTACCTTAAACCCAAGCAAGTCTGGATATTCTGGGAAAAAACAGCTTTCCTGTTTCCTCTTAGGCAAGGAAGGTTGAAAATAGGACTTCGAGTCATTGCAAATTTTAAGCATAGAGTTTCTCCAGTAGTGACTAACTTCTTCATACTTCTGGGGCTGTATTCTCAATTTGAGAAAGTGTTGCTGATAAGAAATATTGGTATAACAGGCAGTTCTAAAATTACTTTATTTTTATGCCAATAGTGACATTAAAACTTAGATAGGGGGCTAGTGGACTCTTTCTTAGTTCTGTGAAAAAGACAACTTTCTCGGTAAAAAAAAACAGTCGTGAAATCCATGGCTATTTTTGTTATCAAGTTCAAAAGGAACATCAATAAGAATTCCAGTGCCTGAAGTCCTTTTGTCCCCTTCAAAGAATATATATTGAATGTTGAACGTTTTGTAATAACAGTGCTTGTGCCTGTGATGGTTCTGATGCAGTGATCTGGAAAATGGTGGTAGAGGCATATCAAAGAAACAGGAACAGCTTTGGATAAAACAGCAGATTTTACTCTTGCAGAGACAAATAATCAATAATCTGCAATTTCAGGAAGCTGGGCAGCTCAGTGACATGAATTACCTAAAAATCAAAGTTCAATGGCAGTCTTTATAAAATTACATCATCAAGCTTGTAAGTTAAAACCACAACAGCAGAAATGCAAAGCAGAAGCTAAAATTCAACTTTTCCTCTATGGAATTTACCATGGACTCTTCCTCAAGCATGCCTAAATACTGAAGGACATATCATAAATTTTGCTTTTGCATGAAATGATTTTGCTTTCATATACTTGATTTGTTAGGTGGTGTGTTGTTTTTTTCAGTATTTTTTAAAAAATTAAGAAATCCCCATTATCTATCTGGTTTTGTTTCTCACATTTTCAAAGTCTTCTTAGAACTTAAAAGTATAACAGTTCATTGCCCAGCAGAGTTTTATCAAAGCTGTCTGAACATTTGACTCAGATTTAGCAGGGTCTTATGTGAGTAAGACTACCTACATGAATAAAGCTTAGCATATGCCCAAGAAGCTTTCTGAAACAGAACTTAGATCTGGAAAAATATGGATGAAATACAGGTTGTCCTGAACTGTAAGACCTCCTCAGGGAGGAATCAAATGATAACATCAGTAATAATTGATACTAAAATCCCATTTTCATCCCAGAGGATCTCTAACTCATTCTCACCTGGACTGAGTCAGATTTTCATTTCAGTGCTTTCCAGAAGCCTGTAAAAAGTGCCTTCTGCCTGCAGAGACAGATATTTTAGCATTTTTATAAGTTCTCATCGTTTGTCTCCCAGCACACTACACACTCATTTCCAGAAGACAGAAATCAACAGAAGGTCATGAATTCCCAGCACTTCAGCGGGCAGGCGGGTGATCCACCATGGACACATTGATTTCTGCACTGCATCACTATTCTGAGTGCTGCAAAAAATAAGTATTTGGAAGACCTCTGACATGAAGGCATCTTTAGGTTTGAAGGCAGCAGTCAAAAAAAGAAGAGTGATGAATACAGGTATTTCTGTGGGGGTTTTTGTTTGTTTTGGTTTTGTTTGCTTGTTTCGTTTTGGTTTGGTTTTCCCTATGACCAGATCTTACAATTGCAGGACAAACCATGCCATCTTTTATATTCACTAAAAATAGCCAAAATATCTACTTGAAAAGTTTTATCAAAATATGGGTTTTTTGCAGTAATAATTTCATTATTTTGAATACTGTACAAGATTTTTAGTGGACTTCAAGTAATGCTGGGACATATTTAAGACTGGTTATTAAACTGGAAGAATAATTCTATCTACTTATGTACCTTAGAAGGTGCCGGTTACTACTACTACTTCAATCACCTTTCAGGAAGATGGAAAAGTTTATTTTGACTTGAACTTAACTCTGCACACTACTGCACACTGTAGAAAACTGTGACTGCCTTTATGTTTTAGACATCAATGGTATACAGAACAGTGAAATTTATACCTGCAAGACTGGCAGTTCTTTGGGATAGACACAGCCTAAGAGTTCGACAAACGGTAGTACAGAACCATAGCAAAAGGATTTAAAATATGTACTAATTCTTTAACTACAGTTTTACTTTGTGCTTACAAAAGGACTTTAACTGAAATGTGAATTATCAAAGTTTGGAAGTCTTGTACACTAGGACAGTTGGAGCGTTTCGTGTACAGGAGATGATATTTATAATGCTTTTCTGCTAATCTTTTTTCAACATATGTATATCTTCAAACATGCGTGCCTTACACCAAAGGATACAGCTGTGGAAAAAATGCTTTTTTAAACAAAAGAAAGGCTTCAGATAAATTATTTTGCA
Organism: Larus michahellis; assembly: GCF_964199755.1. Lineage (NCBI taxonomy): Eukaryota > Metazoa > Chordata > Aves > Charadriiformes > Laridae > Larus > Larus michahellis. The sequence continues at coordinate 44,470,279 of NC_133896.1, forward strand.
ATTGCAGAAGTACCCAGGCCACATTCCACAGTTTGTTCTTTGCTAGATCTATGCCTAGAAACACACATGTTTTTCAATGAAGTCTACAGCTACAAGGGTAATCACTTGGCATTACTTCAAAATTCTTTGTTGAGTGTGAATTTCAGAAGCATAAAGTTTTGCAAAAAAGAAAAAAATCCTTAGAGGCAAAATTCATCAATTCAGAAATCTCCTATAACAGCATTTGCAAGTGAACCTTAAATTACTAGCATGCCATTGGGAGAACTAGCAATTCCTTCTTTACCCTTTTAGATATCAGTATGGGCTGTGATGAGTTTAATTAATGAAGTATGTTCCACAGATACTCATTAGAAATATTCCTTCAGGAAACAGATATTAGGATGTTAGCTAAAATAGGAATTTCATGCACTTCATGTTCCGATTAAGTTCATCTGTATCCTCTACACCCCTGGTGTATAATTTCTAGTAGGGCGTATATTCAAAATGAATACCAGAGTGTTTACTGTTGCGATGCCGATTCCTTTGCTAAATGCTTATACCTTCACGTTAAAGGCGCACTATGGACAGAGTGGAAAAATGGTTAGTATTGCTCTTCCACACCACAAGAAATATTTGGCATCACCAGACACAACCCATTAGGTGTTTAAATCTCAGGATACTTCTTTCAGTGTTAGTGCCTATGTTTTAGCTAGCCTAGCCTCACAGTTTTCTCCCTAGTAGAGAAAAGACAGATGCTGTTCCAGCTCAGAAACAGATTGCTATCACCACCCAGAGACTGGCTGCATCCAATTGCTATGGGTCCCTTCCTAACTAGATGGGCATCAAAGTGTTGGTGATCGAAAGATGGTAGCTTGTAGAGCAATTAATATGTGGGGTTGTTCCTTGGGAGTGGACATAATGTACCTCTAATAGTTTGATTTGGGGGAGTGGGCTTCACAAATTGGGCTGAGGCAATTGATAGCTCTCATTAAGTCCACCGGTTGCACACCTCAGGTCGACAGTCATTGCACTGGATTCAGCCACATCGTGGGCTCATGAACACCCTCAAGTAAGTCTAAGCCTGCGTGTGCTGATTTCTGAGCAGACACCAAAAAGATTAGTCACCTTTCCATAACAATTTTCAGTGATTTTGAAGGTGACGTAGAAGTTCTGATGAAGTTGAACACCATAGGCCAAATCCTCCACCCCTCTTTTTTTTTTGAGATGGGATAAGAAATTGATTTCAAGTATTAAACCTAATGTAGTGGGTGAACACCCTAGTTCTTCTCATCCCCTTATTCCTTGAGCTGTGATATATTTTTATGTTCCTATTGCACTAATTCAACAACCGTCAGGTAACAGATGCCTAAGCTAACCGTGAATATAAAACACATTATACACTTCCCCTTAGCCATATAACATTTCCTATAATGTGATTGCAGGAAGGATTTATTGAGAGACTTGTAATGGATAGACCTATTATAGCACCAAAATAATTTCTTAAGGGTCAAAAAAGATCTTTGAAGCTGGTGTATGTCTTAGTTGACTTGTGCATTATAATACTCTGAAACACTACCACCGAAACTCGGGAAGGGTTTCTAAATATATGACAAAATGAGCAAATCAGAAGATCCACTACAGATGACGGAGGTCTTGTGGAAAACAGAATGAACTTTTTCTCCTCGTACAAACGGGATGCCTCATTTTATCGCGGGAAGTTTTCTCAAAGCAAGAACGTCTCTCAAACACTCGAGGAGTGTTATGGTTACGAATCGTTAAGTCAAAAATAAGCTCAGATTCTCGGTTTCTGCTTTCTCAGCCTCCCTCCGCCGTCGGTCCCGGCCAGACGCTGACAGGGCCGCCCGCCCCGATATGGCGCCCGCCCGCGCCCCAACGGGACCCGGCAGCGGCAGCCGCTCGCCTGGCCCCGGCCCCGGCCCCGGCCGCGGCTCAGGCGACGCTTGCCGCCTTCCTCCCAGCCGCTTCCGCGCCCCCACGACTGCTGGCGACCAAAGCCGGCGTCCGGGCTACAGCGCCGCAGCGCGGGGCGGGGGCGGTTTGGCCCGCCGTGAGGGCAGCCCCGCCAGCCCCGGGGAGCCGCCGCCGCCGCCGCTCAGCCTTGTGCCGTCCGGGGGCTTTTTGGAGCCTTAACGTGTGGCTCCTCTCACTTGAAGGCCGCCGAAAATGGGCTTCCTCGGCAGGCTGCCGGCGCTGCCAAAACTTGTCGGGGCGGCGGCGGGCCGGGGGGGCGGCGGTGCCTGGCGGCGGCCGGGACGGCCCTACGCGGGGAACCCGCTCCCGGGCCGGGCCGCCGCTGCCCGCCGCCCGCCGCCCGGCGGCCGCGCCGCCTCGTCCCGGGCGCTGGGCGAGTACGAGGAAGTTTTCAGGTCCTCCGTGGCGGAGCCCGAGAAGGTCTGGGGAGCAGCCGCCGAGCAGATCCAGTGGTACAAGCCCTGGGCCCACACCCTGGAGAGGGGCGGCCCGGGGAGCGCCTGCTGGTGAGTCTGGCGGTGTCCCCCCGGGGCGGCGGGGACCGGGACCGGGATCGGGGCCGGGCGTGCCCAGCCCAGCTGTAACGGGGAGAGATGGCTGCCGAAGCGCCGGGGGTGTGCTGGGTGCGGGGGTCGCCTGGTTAACGCCAAACCGCCCCAGCACGTATTTGGGGTGGTCAGCAGGGGAGCGGTGATGGAGGAGATGGCTGGAGAGCATGGAGGGGTTTAATGATTACACTCGGTTAAGCGTAATGATTGAAAGCAGCGTGGGTGAGTGTGTTGGGGTGAGAGGGGACTTAGCCTGTGTCACCTGTGACAGGTGTGACGTACACCTGTGCGGGTGTGATGTCCCTGCCTGTCTGGGTGACACGGGGGCGTGTTCCTGATGCTCCCCCATCCCACCTCTTTTGGGCCAGGCGTGGGGCATCCGGTGCCGGGGGAGGTACGTGTGTGAAAACACAGACACGGCGGCTTTCAGAGTTTTTTAATCTTAAACGCTATCTAAGTAGGTCATAATTAAAAGGATGCGATTAAGGTAATGTTTGGCAAAAGCATTGGCTTTGTAATATATATCTCCATTTGGTGAATGACAAACTGCCCTGAGGCAGAATGTGATATCTTATAATTTAACGTATAGAGTTTTCAGTACTTTGTCAAAGGCAATTTACCTGGTAAAATTTTGTGTTGTCCGCTGCCACCTCTTTTTCAGCAAGTTCACATCATGCTCTTTTCTCAAGGAAAAGCTGATACAGGAGAAAAAAAGGCAACACAGGGTGAGGGTCGTCTTTGGTACATTGGTGTTCTGTGCCATTTTCGTATTTTTCTGGTTTGATTTTAATTTAGAAATACTAATAATTTTCAAAATATAATTAAAAATGTTAATCACTCTTAAATCTGCCCGAATGAAGAGATACAGAACCAGCAGAGTGCTTTGTTATTGGTCTGACGTTATTGCTTGGCATCTCTAGTAGTGAAAATTGTTTACATATCTTAAGCTGAATGTTAAATAGCACCAAGTCAGAATAAATCCCTTTAAGTCAGTCTGGCTGTATAAACAGTCAGAAGTAGTAAAATGGTTGCGTAGGGAGACCCGTGGTCCACTGACCTTCATTTCTAGGTCATGGTACTCTTCAAAAAGGACAAGTAGGATTGCCTACATAATTAAAGACCAGTAAAGCTCACTGGTTCTGGCATTCCTCAACATAATGGTGATGAAGTCAATATAATGGTTGCTTTTTAAGAACTAGGGAATGAGACCGTAATACATGCTAGTGAGCATTGTTTTGCTATCAGATTCTGTCAAACAAATGTGGTTTGATTTGTTCAGCATGATAAGCTTGCTTGCTGAAAGTAATAAAGCATTGTGACGTCTCAGATGGAAGTTGTTTGGTCTTCGGACAGGGATAAAGTTTCATTGGCTGAAGACAGGGGTCTTTTCTGGCTTCATGTCTCACTTGCATCTTTCTCCCTCTGTGGCTGCAGATTGCCACAGATTGAAATTATCTCATTTACATGAGCAAATAACTGAAGGGAGGGTGAGAAGATCCAGGCTCTTTTCAGTGGTGCCCAGTGACAGGACAAGAGGCAATGGACACAAACTGAAACACAGGAGGTTCCCTCTGATCATCAGGAAACACTTTTTAGATGGCAAGTGAGGACTGGCACAGAGTTGGTTGTGGACTCTTCATCCTTGGAGATATTCAAAAGCTATCTGGACACGGTCCTGGTCTACTGGATAGGTGGACCTGCTTGAGCAGGGGCATTGCATCAGGTGCCCACCAGAGGTCCCCTCACAGAACCAGCCTGTGATTCTATGGGATTATGCAAAGATGCAACTCTCTGAAGACTCAACATCAGGTCATAATTATTGTTTGGATGCCAGGTGTCTGTTGCTCTGCTGCGGATAATGAAACATCAAGTGATTCAAATTTGTGTAATACTTTTTAATGTCTTAATGTACAACATGGAATTTTATTTCTATTTTTATTTATGTTCACTGTAAGTGATAGCAGGCTGTATGTGTTACTAGTGTAGTACTCTAATGCCTCTGAAGTCCCGGATGGTTACCAGCATTCAGTGTGCTTGGCAGGATGACACATAGATAAGTTCTTTCAGGAAAAGACTGAATATAAGAGAGAGAGAGGATACAGGAGGCTTTTTCAGAGGACATAAAATCATAGAATGGTTTGGGCTGGAAGGCACCTTAGAGATCATCTAGTTCCAACCCCCTGCCATGGGCAGGGACACCTCCCACTAGACCAGGTTGCTCAAAGCCCCATCCGGCCTGATCTTGAACACCTCCAGGGATGGAGCATTCACAACTTCTCTGGGCAATCTGTTCCAGTAAAGAATTTTTTCCTAATATCTAATCTAAATCTACCCTCTTTCATTTAAAACCGTTACCCCTTGTCCTATTGCTACACTCAGTGATAAAGAGTCCCTCCCCATCTTTCCTGTAGGCCCCCTTTAGGTACTGGAAGGCTGCTATAAGGTCTCCCTGGAGCCTTCTCTTCTCCAGGCTGAACAACCCCAACTCTCTCAGCCTGTCTTCATAGGAGAGGTGCTCCAGCCCTCTGATCATCTTCATGGCTGTCCTCTGGACTTGCTCCAACAGGTCCATGCCTTTCTTATGTTGGGGCCCCCAGAGCTGGATGCAGTCAGTACTCTAGGTGGTGTCTCATGAGAGCAGAGTAGAGGGGCAGAATCACCTCCCTCGACATTCTGGCCACACTTCTTTTGATGCAGCCCAGGATGTGGTTGGCTTTCTGGGCTGCAAGCGCACACTGACGGCTCATGTTGAGCTTCTCATCAACTACCACCACCAAATCCTCCTCTTCAGGGCTGGTCTCAAGCCATTCTCTGCCCAACCTGTATTTGTGCTTGGGATTGCCTCGACCCAGGTGCAGGACCTTGCACTTGGCCTTGTTGAACTTCATGAGGTTGGCAAGGGCCCACCTCTTAAGTGTATCCAGGTCCCCCTGCATCCCTTCCCTCCAGCATGTCGACCCCACTTGGTTGTGTCAGCAAACTTGCTGAGGGTGCACTCAATCCACATGTCATTGTTGCCGACAAAGATATTAAAAAGCACCGGTCCCAGTACCAACCGCTGAGGAACACCACTCATTGCTGCTCACCACTTGAACATTGAGGCATTGACTGCAACTCTTTGAGTGTGGTCATCCAGCCCATTCCGTATCCAGCGAGTGGTCCATACATCAAATCCATGTCTCTCCACTTCATAGACAAGGATGTTGTGCAGGACAGTGTCATGCTGAAGAGAAAACAAAGAGGTACAGAACAGAACTGAGGAGGACACCAGGCTTCCAAGAAAAAGGTAGCTTGCTGGTCAACAGGGTAAAGATGTAGTACTGGTTTGGAGGTTTAACTAGGAAGCAGTTTATAGAGACCTTAAAAATGGTATTAAGAGGTTCATGTATGTGCATCTTGAGTTAGAATTTATCTCTGGTTTTGGAGACATATTAGATCAATTAATAAATATCCATTTATTTTCATTATCTTTGGTTTTGGTTGCCAAACGTGAAACTTACAGAAACAGATACTTTTCATGTATTTCCTGGTGTGATTTACTTCAGTTGAAGAAGTTGAAGGAGGCGGTTAATGTATTTAAAATGTAGAGATAAGGCAAATACCAGTTCATCCTTTCTAAATACTGTAAGAGCATGAAAGAAATGTGCAGCATGCCCTGGTGCATTTACTTTAGTCTTTTCCATTGGAAACACCAGTGTTATGTCAGTGGGTTGCAAAATGATTTCCGAAAGGTATGTGATCAGTGTCACCATCCCCTGGCTGTTCTGTGGAAGCAGAAATGCCAGGTACCATTGACTGTTCTCACCTGCATCGGTGGCTGGTACGGTGCAGAACATCACCTGGTTTTGCCCACATCAAAAATAATGAGAAGAGTGAAAAAGCATGATTGGTCAAGAAAAGGATAAAGGAATTAGAATTGTTTGGTGTAGAAGCCAGAAGGGAGAGGCAAGGTGTAACATTTGCTACAGAGAATTTGGCTATAAAGATGAAGGCAAAACTGTTCTCTGAGTTGGCTTTGAAGACATCAAAATTAGAAGTCATAAATTGCAAGAAGGGAGATGTAGATTATAGACGTTAGGAAGAAAAATCTTTTTAATGCCAAAGGTAGTGAAACGCTTTAACAGATTATTGTGCGGCCTTGTGGAATCCCAGTCAGTAAGGTTAAGCAAGAATTTCTTTAGAAATGATAGAAACAGTTTTTCCTGATCCATGCAGGCAGAGGGCAATTTTGAAAGTTATGTTTTTTCTCCAATTTGAAGACATCAGCGCAATATAAAATCACCTTTGAACTTTAGGAGTGTTGCACAGCTTGCTATTCGAATGTTGCTTACACTTTTAAAAAATGTGGCTAGATCAGTTAACATATGATTATTTCAAAATATCTAATATTCTTGTGGTTTTGTCTAACAATTTATTCAGTTTCTGTTCTCACTTCATCAAGAAAAATTAAAAAAAAAAATCCAGTTGATTCCTGGCAACGCGGCTTGGAGAAGTATATGTACCCTGCATGGCATAAAAGGACTTTAGCAATATGCTTTTTTTACAGTTATGGTGCAAAATAATTTTAATGTATTTTTTCTTTTGCATATATGCCAGCTTTATTCAGAACCTTTAACTTCTTTTTTTTATTCTTAATTGTCTTGCCTTCTGAGCCGTTGAGTGAAGACTAAAAAGTATCTCTGAATACAGCTTTGATTCTTAAGACAGCAGGTAGTGTTGGAAATTAAAGCATAAGTTTTGAATATTTGAGTAAAGTGAATTAAGAGATAATTATCCATTGCCTTCTTCCCTACTGTACTTATTTCATTACTAGCAAGTAAGCTGTTGTCACATCCAAAAAAATACTGAATGTACTAAAAAAAATTTCCAGGCCATAGATGGTAGATGTTAAGCTGTATGTAATGGCGATCCGCTTTGGCAGACCTGACTTACTGACTTGCCAAGAGTAAAACGTGAACAGAAGATCAGTGCTTTCGTGCCCTCTTCTACTCATACCTCTAAAAGGTTAATGGAGTAGTCATTTTAAGGTATGATTAAAGATGTAAGTGCATGTGCTTCAGATTCATGTTTGTGAAACAACGGAAACCCTGTGGGACCTCAGGGCTAGGGTGAGATGGGAGGTGCTGAGCCCCAGTCACGAAGAGGCAGTAATTCCTAGGTGGTTGCTGTAGGTAGCTTTAAAGAGCCTCAGGGGGGTCCTAATGTGGGTAACCACACTCAAATTATTTTTAAAACAAGCCTTGTTTTAAGTTATGCATAATGTGGATTATCAAAGGCTGCTGCTTTCATGGATGTATGCGTAAAAAGACCAAAAGGATAGGTTGATCCTGTCAGAATTACTGTTTTAAAATGTTGCTGTGAAGCAAGCTGTTCTGATATTATAACCAGTTTTAAATTCTGCTGTGATTTTTGACAGGAAGAACCCTCTCATTTTTTTCCCATCATAGCACCAGTGGAAGGTGGATGAGGTCTTCAAAGAGACTGCTAGTGAACTAAATCCAGTTTCTTTTATGTATCAGAGTTGTTGTTGTTTACTCTTTTTATTTGTTCTAATCTTCCCCTGCTGCATTTGTTGAATGTTATTAATTCCTCAGCATTAGGAACACAGCCTAAAATAAGATTCTTCAGGCTTGGACTCAGTTGGTAAGCCGCATTGAGATAATTGTCTGGTTAGCAACACATTAGCATTTTACAGTCCTGCTTATTATGGCAAGATTTACTGGCAAGCTCTTACTAACATTCTGCAGATCCACCTCTGATCTTCTGCAGTCTATTGGAGTATTTTCTTTTTGATTCTAGACCTCTGTTTTAAATAGAAGCATCTCATTCATGTCCTTGTTCCAAAACTGAGTCCTGCTTTCATGCTGCTGTCTCTTTCCAACTAAAGCTTATTCAAGCGAATCAAAGTTCCTCACGGGTATGCATCTCCTTGGGAATCACTGCATCAACAGAAGTTTGCAGCAGCACAGGGCAGCTTTTCAAAGCCAGGCAGCTTTTATTTGTCAGCCAGAATGAGGTATTTAAGCATGTCCTTGGGTGACAGTAGAGAAGCCAAAGTCTTGCAGTTGTGGTCATGGTAGGTGCACGTTTGCTTCTCTGATCCCATAAGATCTCTGATCCCTCCTTCTAAACAGGGTAGTAAAGCTCTCATCACACTGTCCAGATAGTCTTGTTATTTGTTTCAACTCGCAGTCACATCTTTTTCAGGTACTTGTTCACAAGTGATTGTTAAACATTTATGTGTCAGTGTTGATGTTGCCATTTATCTTTAAAAGAATCCAAGCTCTGGTAATTGTTGATGTTTTGACCATTCTTTAGTGGTTATGCATAGTAGCCCAGGTACTGCGCTGTCTTGTTCCCTTGTTCATATCGTCCAGCAGTGATTTGATATAAAAATCAATGGATGACCTGAATCCTACACAACTTTTATGACAGTAATACAGAGTTTCTCTATATTACATGAAACAACTCCCAATCCTTTATTGTTCACACAGTTCTTCTATGGGAAGGGATTTGCAGTACAGGATGTTTTTGTTGCTTTCCTGGTCCCCCACTTTCTCCTTATTAATGGCATTGTAAAGGAGTCACAGTAAAAGATTGCTGCATACTTCACATCCTGACTGCTTTTGCTTTAATAATTGCCATTCTTTAACGAGAAAGACTATCCTATGGCACCTGTCCATATGGATATATGAATAATATATCAGATATCCTAATTTTGAGGAGTCCTTTACTAGACAGGAAATGTGAAGAAGGAAATACTTTTTTAACTAGTCGTGGGTTACTTTAGGCCATCTGTTTTTATTTCCAGATACAGTATAACTATCACATTATGACAGTGAGCGTCCCCAAAGAACTTTTTGGAAACTCACAAGTGTGTTTCTTCTGTGTGTTGCCCTTCTTTTTGCTGTAGAGAGATATGTGCACATAGAAAAACAAATACAAAGAGCATTATTTAGAGTGAACTTTAATTTTTAGATTCCGTGTCATCTTCCAGTTAGTAGAGCCATCTTTGTATCTGGTGCCTTCTGTATTTTCTTACTTGAGGATTATGCTACACTTGAATTTTCTTTTTCTGTGTAAAATGACAATAAAAATGAAACCTGAGATTGTGAGGTGGTTTTCTTTAATTAGAAGATGAGAATTTTCTGTAAATGTCTGGTTGTTGAGGAGGCTATGACTCATACCACTTTATAGAAGATTTTAAATCACTGATGTAAAACACGGTAATGTCAAATGCATTATGAATGTCAGACAAATTTATAAGATTTTATAACTGTTGGGGTCAGTTTCATTTAAATACAGATGCTTGTATGCTTAACTGTTATTGCCAAGGGACGAATAAGAATATTTTGAGTCCTGAACCTGTTCTTAAAAAAGATATTTGTGCATGCCAATACAAAGTAGTGTAATAACACATTTTCATAATGTCGGATTATTTTATGTGAATGTATGCTTTTTCTGTGAAACGGTAGCTATAAAAATCAGAATGTTTAATGCAAAGTAAATTAAATCAAGACCAAATTTAGCAGATTCTTAGTTAGGTCAGTTGAAGTACAATACTTCCACTGTTTTCACTAATAGCTTATTTAGCTTTTTGAGTAAATTGTGAGGTTATAGATAAAAAAATGACTCACTGAACCGAGTATAATGTTTTATGAGCTATATTTTAATTGAATGCTTTCGTTCCTTAAAGAAAAAAGAATCCAAAAAATATAGTGTTATCAGTTTGGAAGGCTCACTGTTATGTACTTCCTACTTCTTTTTTAGGTTTGTAGGTGGAGAGCTGAATATCTGTTACAATGCTGTAGATCGTCATGTTGAGAATGGACGAGGAGACCAAATTGCTATTATTTATGACAGTCCTGTAACAAACACCAAAGAGAAAATAACATATAAGGAACTTCTTGAACAGGTATGTTTGAGAATAACCTTATTACTGAAAATGGGCAGTAAATATTGCACAGCAGGTAGATACTAGAGAGGTAGAAACCTTGCTAGTTTATTCCTTTTGCTGTGTTCAGTATTGATTTATAAGCTTCAATACCTGTACCCGATTACACTGCATCTAAGAGGTTTTGATTTTCCTTTAATTCTTCTTTTTTCTTCTGCAGTTTAATAATTTTTTTCCTGGTTGGGTAAATTTTGAACTTTTCTCTATTGGATTCCCTTTTTTTCCCCCTTAATATTTCTTATTTCATATTTAAAAGGTAAAGCAAAGTATTGGACAAGTCACTTGACAGTTGCTATGATGAACAAGAAGACAGTTCCAGCAGAAATGAAGATGCATACCTTGGCTGTTGCTGCACACAACTGAGTGTAAAAACAAGTGAAATTTGACAGGGAGGAGCTGTAAAGAGAGCTGCACCTTCTGCCCTGCCATAGGCTGTGGTGGGGGTGCTGGTGGCCCCACACTAGTTTTCTGCCTGGAAAGTCCGTGAATTTTGACTTTCCCATCGTCTGAGGCAGCTTTCCCCCAACTCGGGTCGTGAATATTCTGTTCTGCATCAGCCCATTCAGATTTACGCAGTGCCAGAGCCCACGTTGTTGCCACCGTGGGTGTTTGCCCCATTGAAGGTTCTCTGCTCTCTCAGCCATCAGCTGGTGGTTTTCCCTCACGCTGCTCTGTTTAGCCGGCTTTTTCTTCCAGCTATATGTAGTTTAACATTGAGCACAGAGAAATGATGGAGTCAGACTCATATTCTTCCTTAATGTATTTCAATGTGCAAGATGCATTACTGTGAATGGAACGCACTCACTCTACTTCAGATATGCACCTAGTGTCTGGAGTAATACAGTAATACAGTCACAATACAGTAATTGAGTTTATGGGGGTTTATTCCACTGTTGCAAGAAAAGAGAAGCCATACAGCTGCAAAAAATGGTAAACCTGTACTGTACTCTACCTTTTAACGAAAATACAGAAAACATTTTCTCCTGACCAGTTTTCAGTTGATTTACCAAGTCCAAAAAAGAACTTAGAAGTTACAGTGTGCTGGAGTTAGAACAACTACCTTCCATGTTTGACAAAATCAGGAGACTTTAAAAGGGCCCAGCTCCTTATGTAATTTTATTTATTCTTTTAGAGATATATATGTACCATATATTATAAAAAAAATAATTTTATATACACAGTTTTATATCGTGTGTCATATATAAATATAATATACACGTAATATATACAAAATATATATGTATATATGAAATCAATTTCTACATACATATGCATATGAAAATACATACTTGTTTTATTTTAATGAAGTAATGCAACATTTTAATGTAAATTATCTTAAGTGGACTCTCTGTAGACATTTCCTCTGCAAAGCACTTGAAAAGTTTTGCTTTTTAAGTTCGATGTTGGTTTTAAGTCTCCTAAGTTTGTGTCTCTGTATTCTCTATAAGTATATTAAATGTTTTAGGATATGGCCGATTTGTGCAGAATGAGAAAGTTTTGTGAATTGACATACACATCCTTTCCTCCACGTTTCCTCTTTTCAGCAGCATTACCAAACTGAATGGAAGAACTGGTTTAGGTTTTCTGGGTGTATGTAGCAGAACATTCAGAAGTTCATGATAATCTTGCTGGTATCTGAGTCCTATCTAACTATGATTTTTGTATTCTCTACAGTTTGCTCTTCTTAATCAAAAGGGAATATAAGTGAAAGGCAGGATTTGAGGTTAGTGTCTTCTCTGTTGAAGCTGTCTGGTCCATGCTGTGGAATAAATTTAACTTGGTTTACCTGGTAACTATTGGACACCGGATAACAAAGATATTCACAAAGAGATTTGCTGAAAATAGAAAAGACATGGGCTCGTGTATTTCGTGTCATAGATCTTGCAGGGTCTAGGAGAGACTTTGCGAAAAGGCCTGCCATACCACTGTGGAGCGTGGGTGATAACGTTTGGCTCACAGCCTTCAGGCACTGCTTGTCACTGTGTTCTCAGTCTGCTCAGTGTAAGCTAGAAGTACTATATCTTGTCGTGTTGAAATAGACTTTCAGTGCTCTGCATGTTTCCTTATAGATCAGTAGGAGTGCAGATCACACATATGACCAAAGTTGACGAACTTCCTGGTGAGGAAAGAAACCTTTTGCCTTCTTTCATGAGTTCCTTTCCCAATTTAAAATAGCCTGATGGTGTGTATCTGTGTGCAGATTGTTGTTTGGACTGTCCACGTCCAACGAGTGTTTAGTAGTCTGTCTGGCGAATAAGCTGATATTGTAATGAGGGTGTCTTATCAGAGGCTGCCTGTTCAAAATGTCTCTACAAAAGATCAGCTCTTGAACTGGTGGAATTCTTTCTGACTTTTGGTAATAAAAGAAGAGTGTGTAAATGGATTCAGCAGAAATGTCGTAGGATAACTGTGGGTCACAGGGTGGGAAGATGCAGAATTTTGTAGCAGGTTGGATCATTTGGTCCAGGATCAAACTCCTCATGATAAGGATGAAAAAAAAATGACATAGGTGCTTGGTTGGAGATAACGTAGCTCCTTAGGGAGGGCAGGATAGCTTGAGCTATGTACACAGGAAGCCTGCAAATTATCCTTATCCTTTTTACTTGTTGCAGTGCTCCTCAGATCTAAGAGCGACAGTGATGCTGCAGTTTTAATGTTAAGCATCGCTAAACTATAAATGAGAGAAATGTTGGAAGCTTGTGGATGTTTAGTGCCCAACCCGTGGGAGACATTTTTTGGTGGTTTTTTTTTGGCAGAACTAGAATAGAAGGATTGCAGGACAATTTCAGCAATTCTTTATTGGTGTAAATAATGGCAAGATCAGTTTGTGTTGCTATTTCATACAACTATACTGCCTTCGCACTTGGAAAGTCTTGAGAATTACAGTTAGTTAAAGTTAAGTTGTACATAGTGCATACAGTTGCATTTTAAGTGTGTTAATTATATGTTGTTACAGATGAAATCTTCCAAATGCAGAGAGGAGGAATTTGGCAGATTTAAGGCTAACAGTCTTCCAGAATGTATCGGTTGGACTTTTTTCTTTATTGGTGCCTGTTACAGGCCTTTAAATGAGGATTGCAATGTTGAACTGACGCCAGTGAAATGGAGATGTAAGTGAAGGTTTTGAGTATGGGAGATTCTCTAATTCCAGTAGTGAGATGGCAGGAAGAGATAAGGGAGACACAAATTCTGTTAGAAATATTACTGAATCTGTGTAGTATTAGGGAAATGTAAAGATACCCAGAAGAAATAAGGAGCAATGGCTTCTGTTCATTTAAAATCAAGTTTTCTGATTGTGTTGGAAAGTACTACCATTTTCAGGTTAAGGCAAAGGTTGTGGAGTAGGTTAAAAAAACCTTCTGTTTACATCACTAGGTGTATCCTCTAGAACATCTCAGTTGATGAAATGAAATCTCAGGAATTTGAGAGTCATGTTATTTGCAGTTGTTGATGCTTGACAGATTGTGAACAAAAAACCAGTATGATTTCTCTCTGTGATTCTTTTCAATAACAATGCACAGTTAACATATTGAATTCAGTGCCGTAATAAATAATTTCTGAGTATAGTAATATGATTGTATTAGGAAAAACTAACACCCTCTCCAAGCCTTTGACAGTATTAAATGTTATAAAAATACCGATGAGAAAGAAGGGCTTCAGGTTATCAACAATTGGCGAGGATGTAATTTCTTCAGTAGGAAGGTTTTTTCCATAACTACTCACCCTAAAAGCATTTTCTTCTGAAATAGCTGCATTAGCCATTGTCAGTTTGGATTTATGTGCTGTATCTGTCTTGCTCTGCTCATATCTCCTGTATATGACTGAGGAGTTGCCCAGATTGTTCTAATAGTCTTTCTCATTCTTCATGCTTTACTCCATCGTCTTTCTTTGTCTTCTTCCTTGAAAAATAACCAGTTCCTTCTTAGCTAGAAATAGTGACTTTAATTTCAAGATATTTTTTCTCAGAATTGCTTTAGAATCAAAACCAGAGTACAGACAGAAAATCCTACTGAGATTGACAACCCAACTTTTTATCCTGTTTGTCTGGTAAAGCAACATTATCTTAATAAAACTATGTATTAGACTTCTTTTTTAATGCTGCTTATCCTTATCTTATTTAAATCTCAAATGGCATTCTTCAGTGCATGCCCTAGAAAGATTTAACTGCAATGTCGGTGGGGTAGCTCTTCAAAAATATCAATATTAGTATTCTTTAAAGGATGAGACTTGTCAGGAATTTACTGAATGGTGTCTTGGGTTTTTCACATTCCACACAAAAGACTTCCAAATGACACTGTAAAAGTCTGAAGAAGCAGCTGGAACTTGATGTCCCCTGATTGAAGATAGTTATACTGCAGCATGTCAACGTCAGTGATGCCTACAGTAATGTATAATTTGGAGCAGCTTGGGCAGATAAGTGAAGCAAAGCCATGCTGAATTAACTGCTGAGCCTCCTGACATTTCCACTGTATGTGGTTTGTGAGTTTTATTTTGGACTAGCTTTAGTTTTAGGTTTAGTTTCATGCTTTGAACCGAATGTGTCATAGCTCACTTCAAAGCCATCTGAGCATAGTTATCCCACAAATCTTTGCTTCCTTGTGGATTCCTTTAGGAAGTGCCATGCTGACGCTTCATCTGTCTCACTAGTGCTTGATTTCTGCCCCCACTCCGAGTGGATGTTGTCCAAATAATGGCCTTTTAGGGGAACCTAGATACTGTAGGAGTTCTGCAAAACACCATGAACTGTCCTCACAAGTACTAGAAATTCCTTCTGAGGCAAACTCTTGTCTGGAACCCATCTCTTCTGTGGAGTGAATGCCATGGCATCACTTCTGATCAAACATTAAATCCATGCCAAACTGAAAAGTATTACAGAATCCCCATCTCATCTCAGTCCCTTCTTGGAGACACATAGTCCACAGCTGATCTCCCAAACGAGGAAGGAAAATGTCCCTTCCCAAAAATCCCCAGCTTCCTCTTGATCCGAAGATCTTCTTAGCATCTGAAAGAAGAAAGGAGAAATTACTGCAACTGCCTGCAATCCCAGCAGCTGTCTGGCTGTATGAGAAAGAAATATAAACCATCCTGATTTATATTTTTTCTTGTCATTTAAGGAAGAGTGTACCAGCACCACTACAACCACTGAGTAGGTCCTTTATATGCTGCAGTTGAGACAATGTGGCTGGGGTTTTGTGGAGAAGCCTAGGGGGACTGTGTTATCAAGGCATGACACGTCCATGACTTAGGCAGGAGCCAGGACTATGCCTGGCACGCAGGCAGAGCTGGGACGGGACAAGCAGCCTCTGGCGGAGCTTGTTGCTCCACAGAACTTCCCTCACAGCTCACAGCCCCTGGGGAATTGTCTCTCAAGGCGCAGAAGCTCTCACAGTCAATCCAGAGACTTACACCTCCTTTCCGCAGCTCTGGGACCAGTGCCCTAATTCTACCAGAAACCTCCTAAACACAGTCCCACCCTCAATACACGTACAGGAAAAGAGTACGCACACTTACTCAGGCGGGCATCTGGACCACCAGTTTGGCAGTTCCCAGTGCCTGCTGTGGCAGAGAATGGGCCAAGGGGATGTTCCTGTGCATTGTCTCACGGGGGTCCTCTGGGCATGAGGACGTGTGCAGCACCATTGCCACGCTTTTCCCTAGACTGTGTTCCAGGACTGCTGATCCTGGGACCAAGGACATGGATGTCCTTGGATGCCTGTAGATGAGCAGTGGCGTTGGTGCAGTGCTCTCCCATCCCCTGAAGATCTGTTCAAGATCTCTGTGGTAGGGGCACATGCACTGTGCCACTTCTGAAGCATGGTTTTGCCACCTCATCAAGAACGTGGTCTTCATCTATTTGAAATGAATGCAGCACCACTTGTCAGTTTTCTCCCACTTAGTAGCAGCCTTGACATTAGCAACAGAGTGGTGCATCTGCTGGAGAGGCTTTTGCGGCAGTAGGAAAAGGAGGAAACAACAATTAAGAGTAATATAAGAGTGAAGAGGCTGATCAAGGGGTGGGGGTGAGTAGGAAGGAGTACTTTCTTTAGTAATCTTGAAAAAATAACAGAGTGGAGAAGCTGAAGAGCATGAGGTGACTTGCTGCCCTTGCTTTAGAGGAATGCGTGTGTGACAGTCCTCTAAATGAAAAGAGCATGAAAAAAGTGCTCTTTTTACATGAGATGCACTTCAGGATGTTTCAGGGGCTCTTGATATTTGAAGAAGCCTTTTGTGTTTAGCTTGCATTGAAGGACTGGACACTGATGAGACCCAGTCGTTGTTCATCACAGGAATGTTTGTCATTCCTCTTTTGAGCATTTTTAGTGGAATTTCTGTTTTAGTATTTTCTAATAATTATTTCGGCATGGTCCAAAACAGCTTTTTGTAACTGTTAGGGACAGACAGGTGATATACTTCAGAACTGCAGTACTTCTCCAAACCTGAACTGCAAATACACATGTAGTAGTTGTTTCGTGGCTGGGTAAAAATAAAGCCATGCTTACAGCGGGATTGCATTTGATAGAAGTGTAATTTAAGCCCAGATCTTCAAAGCTGGAAGCCTACTTCAGTTTCTTATTATATCACTTGGTCTCAAGTGATTTTATTACTGAAGTGTCAAATATATTAAAGTGATAGAGCAATCTTAAACTTTGAAGAAAAGCAGAGAAATAGCATGCTGGTAGGAAAATAGCAACTGTAAAATCTTGAGTGATAAAGTATGCTGTCTAAACGTAAACCATAAATGACAACACACTGTAACAAAGTGGAAGGTTTCATGTCTTTTAACAATTTAATGAAATGTCACAACTCACTCCTGTCCCCCTCCTTTTTAGAGTTAGTGATTTCTTGGATGGTTCAGGGTTTCCACATCAGTCTTAAGGGCAGTGTAAACGTTCTTTATGATGTTCCCTAGTCATCCAAATAGTTGCAGATAGAGACAGTGTTTTATTATGTATTATGTAGTCCAAATGCTCTCTGGTTGTCAGAAGCATGAGGGAAAGGGCGCAAGGAAAACCATAGATACCCGTGTATTGTATTGGGTTATTGTCTTCGGTGACATTAAACTCTCTAGGGTGGGGAGGTTAAGTGCAGACAGGTGAGTACTGGCTTTGCATGGGAGACATGTGGTTCCTGCCTGCAGCGTGCTGTGGCTATTCTGCTATAAGCACAATTTACCTATGATATGTTTCAATAAAAATTACTTAAGTACATGCAGATCTCTTCACTGACTCCCTCCTACAGCCAAGTACCAAACTTGTATAGCTTGTATACAGGCACTAGGAGTCTTCTATTACAAAATTAGTAATGATGATCTTCAAATGATGGCTTTTTCCTTTAGCGGGCAAACATTGCCTTTTTCATCATCATTAATAATTATAAAATAATAATAATGAATAATAATACTCATCCATTGTGTTTAACTACTTATTCCCTACTATCCACATGCTGACTATAAAAGTACTCATTAAACTTTGTTTTCATTGCCTCTGGCCTTTTTGTCAGCATTCTGCTTGAGCGTGTCACAAGCAGCAAAGATAAGGATTAGTTTTCTCAATTCTTTGAGATAAGGTGATGTTAGCTTTGTAACAACTATGCATGTTTTAATGTTTTCACAGTAGGAAGTATAGAAAAGGAATCTACCTTTGGAAGTAGAATTGTTATCCTAACTTGCGATTACTTTCACCAGTCCTGCATAGAAATGACTATAAATGCTGGTGGTATGGCAATTAATTCTAGTTGTGTACACGTCCATGCCTTATTGATTTTTGTTGGGTTTTGATAGCGTGTGTCAGTTTCATAGAGTATTGATAAGTATTAATAGGTCTAGAATTAAAGATATTTTCTTTTCATAATCAGTAACATTTACTATAAAAGGTCTGCTACAAATAAATCATACACATGCCTTAGTTTGTGTGAGTTTTCAGGTTAGTATGGTGATGACTTTGCCTTATAAACATATTTTCTCTTGTGGTTGAAAATAATGGCAGGGATTTATGCAATGTTTATGAAAAATGGAAGCTATGCTGTTATCTTCTGATACAAGCATGCATGCTTGGGGCTTCTATGTTTCCATTTTCTTAAATCCTCAGGCAGAAGTGTAGAAATATGCATAGTTTGATTGTGGATGAGCTGTGTATTTAGTGCACAGATCAGATGCATCTGGAGCTTCTGGATGTTATTGCCTCAGGTTGCTGAAAGTCTGAACATGTGTTCCCACTGAAGAGAGAGGCAGTGAGTAATCTCGTATTATCCTCTTCAGCACATGTATCAGATAGGCTTCCAGGATCAAATGTAATTGCCCCAAGTTTTTTTGAATATGACCATAAAAGAAAGAGCCTAATGCCTAGAAATCTCATAAAGCAACAGTGGTACTAGAATTTGATATATTGAACTAGAATAAGGCAATTCTTTGCATAGAGAAAACTCAAATTTGATGAATAATAAAAATGAAAGTAAAACATGTCAGAGAAGATCCACCCTTCTGACTAGCTCATCCTTGAAAAAGACGGTCCTTCCCTCCTGTCCTGCTTGTACAATGTGTATCATTGGCCTAGGCTGCTCCCATTGCTTGCGTTGTTTACTGGGTCACTGCAAACATCTCTGGCTGCTTCAGAAGCTTGGGTATTTTCTGTTCTACAGGCAACATCCCCTGGCTGCTCCCAGGAATTTTTCTTCCTTTTCCTTTCTCTCCAGTCTGATAGTACCTGAAGAAAAGAGCCTTTCACGAGATAAATTTTACTTGAAACCTTATTTATGTGATATAATGAATAAATAATGAATAATGCAGTACAGGTAAGGTGTGAGGAATTCATATATGAATAGATTCATGTTACATTGATGGTGAAAGAAATGAGAATGTTTAAACTTATTATGTAGTATTTTTTAGTGAACAGCAACCTCTTAAAGAAGAGTTTTACTACTGTAGGTAAGAAAAGTTCCCCTGTAAGACAGAGCAACTTTTGTTCTGAACTTAGATTTATGTCTTCAGGTATCCCAAGAACTTCCTAGAGAATTTAACTTTTTAGTCTTGCCACCAATGTAAAACTATTGCAAACAAAGCTCCTGTTCTTGGTATGTCTGACTGCCGTGTAACCATGCTGATGGAGTATTCCAGCTCAGGACTTCCTGGGATGTTTCTAGTTCCATCCTGTTTGATATTAGTTTATTAGTCTGGTTTGTTCTTAGTCTACAGTTTTTCCTGTTAATCTGTTAGCTTATGTTTTGTGCACAGTTGCATGCAGTTTTACCTCTATTACTTATACACATCTACACACTGATGTCTAATTGAAAAATTTAAAGGCAGTGAGCAGGTTTAGATACTGAGTGTTACACAGTTGTCAGCCTCTGGAACTTGAGAACCCTCTGACAGCTGAGTTCATTAGTTGCTCATGGGGAATTAATAATTTGCGTTTCCTTCAGAAGATGCCGCATTTCCATGCTGCAAGAAACACGTCAGGACAAGTGCACAGTGCTTGTCACAGGCTCCCATGCTCACTCTAACAACTTACTGTGTGGTAAATTGTCTGTCCTGGTGTACTAATTAAACATTCGGTATTAGTTTTGTGACAGACTGCTATACATCATCGACGTAATAAATGTTTTCTCCTAGTGATACAGATGGCTGGCATTGCTGCTGATCTATCACATTTCTGGAGTTCCAGTCCTTTGCTGCCATGCACAAGGTCTGTCTTCAGGCATCTGCATACCAAAAATGAAAATCTGAAAATGGGAGGAAAAAGGACTTCTTAAATCTAAACATGTTTCTCTCTAAATTTGTATTTACATTTGGTTCAGCGTGTAAGATTTCTTGTTTCAGATTCTGAGAAGTTTACAACACTGTAGTAGACGAAATACTGATTTGTATTTCAGACTTAGCTAGTTAGAACAGAATCTGTGTGATGAAATGCCCTGTTTACATCCATTCTCAAAACCTAAAATTGAGAAATATAAGCAGTTAACTGGATAAAAGAATGAGTGGCTAGCGTCATCCAAAAATTTGCAAAACATTGCTATTGATTTTTCACTCTAATATGTAAAATAATTACCTTCAGCCCATACTCATTTTACTGAAGAAAAATGTATGTGTTTTTTGCAAAAAGGAAATTGTCCTAAATTTGTTGAACCTGGATTGCTCATCAACTCTCCATATCATACTGGCTTGTCTCCTTAATGTCCTGTGTCCGTTGACTGTGTGAAAGTTGTTTTTTTTATGGGCCAACAGCAGAGCTGGAGAAACTGTTAATATGTTGTGAATGTTTTGTCAGTACAGGTCTCCAAGCTAGCTGATGTCATGGTCAGACATGGTGTGAAGAAAGGAGATCGTGTGGTCATCTACATGCCCATGATTCCACAGACAGTGTACTGTATGCTGGCTTGTGCAAGAATAGGAGCCATCCATAGCCTGATTTTTGGTGGATTTGCATCTAAAGAACTTTCTGTTCGCATTGATCATGCAAAGGTAATATGTATTTGGAACAATAAACACCATTGCATTAGTTAATTATATAAGTCAATGTCAAACCCCTTTTTTTTTTTCAGAGACGTTAACAACATTTCTCTTTGTGTGGCACGCAGTCTCGGTTTGTTCGTGATACCTAACATTGCAATATGAACAAAATACTACATCTGTGCTGAGGGTGATACTTTTTTTGCAGACATTGAGATACAAATTTTGACCTCTTTTAAAAAAGCATGAGTTTAACAAACTGCTGTCTGTTTAGAGCATACTTTCTTCTCCCATTTGTCAATCATTTTCTACAAAGCATCACCTTAAAATTGGCTTTTTGCCCAGCATTTTCCTCAAGCATATGAGGAAAATGCTGCCAACCCTAAATGACTTAATTGGTTTACTTGATGTTTAGACATATTAGATAGTACTTTTTTTCAGCTCTAGATCTACTTCATCTAATTTCTAGCTAGGGAACCAGTTGCTTTGAGTAAGTGACACTGCAGAGAACATAATTAATAAAGGCTTCCAAGTTTGGCACAACATGAGCTTGTTTATGAAGCATTATGTAAGTCTTTGTAAGTGAAAATGCAAATAGCACTTTAATAATCTACTTAGTAGCTTATATGTGCATAGTAGTAGCTCGCGTGTGCATTAGTTTCAAACCAGCTAGCAATGTTTGTACTGGAAGTTTCTGTTCTTTTCTACCAGTGAACAAGACAAAATTCTTTGACATCTTGATCAGTCACTTGGATCATTCAGACCATCCACGGTAGCCATCTGTCACTGAATCACGTTGATTAGACGTATAAGCCAAAACATTATGCAGGGTAAAGTCCACAGGATTTGTGGAACTGTTACTTAGATTTTTGTGCACAGGAGTGCTTTCCAGATCACCAAGGCTTGAATTTTATGAATATCTGTAAGTAGAAAGTTGAATGTATTCCCCCCTCACTGCCTTTATGTTTTAACAAAGTTAATAAAATGGATGAAATAGTTTTGTTGGAATTGTGAAAAAAAAAAAGCTGGGGGAAGGCTAACAACAGTTCCATGGTTTTCTCTGTCTTTCTTCCCACTCCCCTGTATTTTTAACAAGCTATAAAAATTGATTTTAACTCATAGAATTAGGGAAAAATAATGTAGAAGAAAAAAATTATAAACTTTTTAAAATGAATGTTGCTATGATACAAATAATCTAGCATGTTTACTTTTAGAATATTTTGCAAGTATTAACTAATTAATCCCAACGGATTTTCTCTGAGGATCAAAGGGAGACAGCATAGTAATCATAATCCTTGCTCCATGCATTAAAAAGAAAACAGAGAAAGTTTAAGTGATTTACCCAAGGTCACCCACAAGTCTTTCAAAGGGTTAGCTATAGAATTACTAGCTGCAGGCTATGGATTAAATCCTAATTTACATTGTCTTTTTGTTTCTTTAAGAGGCAGACCTAAATATTGTGGGTGATTTTTAGTCCATCTGATGTGTAATGGAAGTGTAACTAAAGAGTAGAGGCACATCCTAAATCTAAATTTCAAAATGTGCACCAATTTTGCACAGCTTTCTTGATAAGTGAATTGCATGTTACTGAGATTATCTTTAAGATATGTATATAAGTAGCTGTGATAGATGGTATTCTGCTGAAATCAGAAGTTAATTGAAGCAGTCTCAAAAACCCCTAACCTTTCTATTAGGCTTCTATGTGAATTGGTTTAGATGCTGCAGTACGGGACCTAATGTTGGTAATATTAATTAGAAAGAGTTAAAAATGTGCAATGGAAAGCTGGCTCTGAGATACTCTTGTGAAAGAAAGGTCAAACTTCACCTTTCATTGGAAGATCTAAGTGAAAGAAATAACAAGCACTTTCTAGTGACTACGAAAAGGTACATATACTGTACCAGCTTACCTTAATTTATCTTGCATTTTAAATAGGTCTGGGAATGCTGCAAAGTCCTACAGCTGATAATTTCTACTCTTGTCAGGTATTGGCAGTTATAGACATTCTGCGGTGAATTGTGATGAAGTGATACAGAGCGTGAGAACAGACATTTTTTGTCATCTTTCCTTTCACCTGAATCTGGGAATACATAGTTTGCAATATCGAAACAATAGATACTTTCATACAATCATAGAATAGTTTGAGTTGGAATGGACCTTTAAAGGTCATCTAGTCCAGCTCCCCCTGCAACTAGATCAGGTTGCTTAGAGCCCCGTCCAACCTAACCTTGAATGTTTCCATGGATGAGACATCTACCAGCTCTCTGGGCAACCTGTTCCAGTGTTTCACCCTCACTTCCTCATATCTAGTCTAAATATACCCTCTTTTAGCTTAAAACCATTACGCCTTGTCCTATTACAACAGGCCTTATTGGAAAGTCTGTCCCCATCTTTCTTATAAGCCCCCTTTAAGTACTGAAAGGCTACAATAAGGTGTCCCCAGAGCCTTCTCTTCTCCGTGCTGAACAACCCCAACTCTCTCAACCTGTCTTCATAGGAGAGCTGTTCCATCCCTCTGATCATTTTTGTGGCCCTCCTCTAGACTTACTCCAACAGGTCCGTGTCTTTCCTGTGCTGAGGTCTCCAGAGCTGGGTGCAGTACCCCAGGCCACCAGAGCAGAGTAGAGGGGTAGAATCACCTCCCTCGACCTGCTGGCCAGGCTCCTTTTGATGCAGCCCAGCCTGGCATTCTGGGCTGCAAGCATACATTGCTGGCTCATGTCCAGCTTTTCATCCAGTCCTCCTCGGGGCTGCTCTCAATCCTTTCATCCCCCAGCCTGTATTGATACTGGGAGTTGCCTGGACCCAGGTGCACGACCTTGCACTTGGCCTTTTTGAATCTCAAGAGGTTCACATGGACCCACTTCTCAAGCTTGTCCAGGTCCCTCTGGATAGCATCCCATCCCTCAGGCACCAACTGCACCACTCAGCTTGGTGTCGTCAGCAAACTTGCTGAAGGTGCACTCAATCCCACTCTCTTTGATGAAGATATTAAACAGTACTGGTCCCAATATGGACCCCCAAGGACACCACTTGTCACAGATCTCCATCTGATCATTAAGCCATTGACCACTAGTCTCTGGATGTGACCATCCAACCAATTCTTCATGCACTGAATAGTCCACCATCAAATGCGTATCTCTCCAATTTAGAGAGAAGGATGTTGTGGGGAACTGTGTCAAAGGCCTTACAGAAGTCCACATAGATGACATCCGTAGCTCTTCCCTTGTCCACTGGTGTAGTCACTCCATCATAGAAGGACACTAGGTTGGTCAGGTAGGACTTGCCCTTGCTGAAGCCATGCTGGCTGTGTAGAATCACCTCCCTGTCCTCCATGTGCCTTAGCATAGCTTCAAGGAGGATCTGTTCCATGATCTTCCCAGGTACAGAGGTGAGACTGACAGGACAGTAGTTCCCAGGGTCCTCCTTTCTACCCTTTTTAAAAGTATCTGCAATGTTTCCCTTTTTCCAGTCACTGAGGACTTCACCTGATTGCCATGACTTTTCAGATATCATGGAGAGTGACTTGGCAGCTACATTCAGCCAATTCCCTCAGGACTCTGGGATGCATCTCATCAGGTCCCATGGACTTGTGTATGTTCCGGTTCCTCAGGTGATCATGAACCTGGTCTTCTCTTACAGTGGAATGGACTTTTCTCCCCCAGTCCTTGTCTTGCAGTCCGTCAGCTCAAGAGGTGTGGAAAGAGAGGTTGCCAGTGAAGACTGAGGCAAAAAAGTTGTTGAGTACCTCAGCTTTCTCCTCATCTGTTGTTAACAGTTTGCCAGTCTTGTTCATCAGGAGGAGTACGCTTTCTTTGACCTTCCTTTTCTGGCAGACATACCTGTAGAAGCCCTTCTTATTCTTTGCGTCCCTTGCCAAGTTCAGCTTCACCTGCACCTTGGCCTTCCTGATCCCATCCCTACAGAAGCAGGCAGGGTCCCTATACTCTTCCCAGGATACCTGTCCCTGCTTCCACTGCCTGTGCATCTTTTTCTTGCCCTTTAATATGACTAGTAGGTCTTGACTCGGCTGTGACGTACTCTTGCTTTCCTTTCGGGATATCTTATACCTGGGGATTGAGAGCAGTCTTGTGCTTTATGGAAAGTGTCTTAAAGATCTGACAGCTCTGTTCTGCATCCTTGCCTGTGAGGACAGTTTCCCAGCGGGTCCTATTGACTGACTCCTTGAATAGCTAGAATTTTGTTTTCCTAAAATTCAGGGTCCTGACTTTACTCTTCACCTGACCCATATCCTGCAGGTCTGCGAACTCCACCAATGCATGGTCACTGCAGCACAGGCCACCTCCAGTCTTGATGTCACTGGTTAGCTCTCTTGTGTTGGTGACCAACAGGTCCAGTATCGAATCGCCTCTGGTGGGGCTGTCTATTACCTGTCTTAAAAAGTTATCCGCAATGAATTGCAGGAGTCTCCTGGATTGCCTACAGCTCGCTGTGCTACTTTTCTACCAGGTGGAAGAGGATATTAACTATATTTTGAGAAATTACCATGACATCTGTTTAAGCACTTTATCTTAGTAAACTAGGAAAACTGAGAAGGCCACTTAAGAACAATATGCTTATACGCCTATTTAATAGAGTAATTGCTATGTCTTCAACAATCAAATTTTCTCATGTTTTTTGAATCACAATAGTTGTATAGCAATTCCAGAGGACTTTTTAGATTTTAAGTACAAACCCTGGAAAATGAAATACAAGTAACGGAGTTTTTCAGGCATGTGTTTTTTAAAGACGCTTCACTAAAGCAGTATTATGATTTGCAAGTGAACAACAAGTCTTAGAAATACAAAACGTACGAGACACCCAAGTGACTCAAAACTGTTACTATCTTTCATTGAGGTCAGAAATACTGTATTCCTCACTTATTTATAGCTAGCACATTTGGAAATTTTAATAAGACCTCCTTGAAAAAATGAGCTTATATTTTGTAATAGTTTATTCTGAATAAGACATAGTTCCGGCACACAGGTAGGTCTGTGAATGGTTACCCCTACTTCTCATCATAAGATGATCAAACCTTTTGAGTGATGAGGCAGCAAGCTCAGCTGCTGGTACTTAAGATGCACAGTTGCCTTATAGTAATTGCAGTCCGGTCTTTTCTTGTCTTGAAGCAGTGTTTATTTTTGGAATATATATTGTATATTAGAAGGCACTATCTTGCGTTTTATTTTTAACTACTTGTATAGGATGATTTAGGTCTCTTTCTTTAGAGCACTGTATAGTATCTGGCAAAACTTAACGTGCATGGCAGTCTGACATGGATCTTCCAACCACAAAGCCAGTCCAATACCAGCAGGTGCAGCAGAGCTATATAATGACCGCATAAGCACTGGATTTCTTTAAAATGCATGATACTTTTTTTAACGAGGACTGACACACAACGAAAGTGCAGTAAGTTTGAGCATAGGCTTGTGATCAGATGTGTGGTTGGGGCATGAAGAGGGAAGAGCTTTGTGTGTTGAATAATGAGGGCCCAAGCGCTGTATTTCTCAGTAAACATATTCATGACACTCTGACATTTTGTGCCCCAAAGCTAGTTGTTTTTCAGTTTGGGCTTTTTAAAGCTTTATTAGTTGGCCCCCAAAAAAGTATTTGTTGCTTTTTCTAAACTTTGCCTTGTATGCTATTAGAGACTATAGAAGAATTTGTGGGAGGAGTCTTTACAACAGAATAAAATTGTTGGTCTGGTACTATTGGTCCTTGCTTTATCTCATTTCTACTTCATATTGTATTTTTTTTCTACAGCTCACTGTTGCTGGCATTCCTTCTCCAGCAAACCTTTGAACTTTCCTGGTTTTCTTTCAAACTAGTTATATTTCTATCTAATCTTACTGTGCAAAACTATATGGAGCCACAGAAGAGATGGGAAATGGATGTTTAAAAACAATATGGAAGCAGAGAAAGTAATGTCAAGTAGGCAGAGAGGTAAAACACTAGAAAACAGCAGTTAAAGCCAGTAATGGAGCTTTGATTTGCACGGAGTGATCCATGATTCTTCCAGGTGGCAGCCCTCACTTGGGAAATACATCACATTAACAAATTTAGTATTGCTTATTTTTAGACTTCTTTACTGCATACAAAGCAGTTGATAAGCAGAGGTGGCACCATTTACAAATGATTGTAACCTGGTGTTGACAACAGTCTTTCATCGTAATGATTGAATAGAACTGTGTTAGTATCTTACATTAATTACAGTCTAATTTCAGGGTAGCCTCCAGGTGAAGTTTCAGTTTAACCGCATTGTATTGTATCATCTTCTATTAAAATCAGTGCATCCCAAAAGAGAAAGATGACAAATGCTGAATTTTTAAAGCTCATCTGAAATCTTTATTTTGAATGCACACTAATTAGCAAACTTCCCTGAATGGCAGATTTGGACAGGTAACATTTTATTGTTGCACAAGAAAACAATTTAATCTGTGCACGCTGTGCAGAGTTTTATGCAGCCTTAACTGTGGCATTGTGGTTTGTGCCTACTTAATGAGATTTATGCTAATGCATACAATTAGTAAACTAGCTTGATCAAACTGAGGGGCATAAGATAAATATACTTCTAAAACTCCAAAAGCAAGGAGATTGAAGACTCATTCTTCTCCAATTAAAATGTGTTCTAACACATACTTTATTTGGTGCTACTTTTTATTTCCTGAAATACAAGAAATAGAAATACTGATCTCGGGACCTAAGTCAAAATAGTTTGCATGCAAATTTCTTGACTTAGGAAATCTTACATAAAACCTGAGATTAGTGGAATGACAAGGATGCTAAATCCACATTTGAAACAGAAATTATTCCAAAAAAGCCCATAAATGTGGAAATCTGATTTTTAGTGGTTTTGCATCCTGAATCCTGCAATCATCACTTGAAAGACTCTCGCTGTACTTCCCTCATGTGTCTTACGACTTTAGCTTATTCTCTTCCTGTATTTCTGTTTTCCTGTCATCTCTTGTTTGCCTTCATTTTCCTCTTTCTCCTATTTTCCCTCCTGTGCCATTTAATTGCAGACTGGAAAAGAGCCAGCAAAGTGCTACAGCTAGTTATGAAATATGCTACTGGGTGCAGGCAGATAATTAGGAAGCAGGCTAAACAGGACAGATAATTGTTGACATCACTGTACCACTTTTGCGTAATGGAGGGAGTAAGATACAGATGGGTTTTTCTCTCCGTTCATTGATTTTTGTGCAGATTACAAGAACTTAATACTGTTGGTTTCTTACTCAAATTTGTTTGAGAATGGTGAAGAGTGTCAGAAGTTACTCCTGATCTCCTGAAGAAAAAACAGATGCATGGACAGTAGGATCACACAAGCTTGATTTTTGTAGAAAACTAATCTAAACTCCTGATTCTAATTCATGTGAAGATAGATTTTGTACATTGAGCATTATTAATCAAAGAATTTAATGGAAAACATGTTATTAGGTTACATATATAAAATATATTGCACATGTATATATTAACAATCTAACTTCTTTATTTTAGCCCAAACTTATTGTAACAGCAAGTTTTGGAGTAGAACCGAAAAGGAAGGTGGAATACATATCCCTCCTAGAAGGAGCATTGGCAAGGGTACAGAGCAAACCTGATAAAGTTCTCATTTACAAGCGACCTAATTTGGTGGGTGTACAGTTATTGTGCCTGTATGTTAACTTTCAGATGTCTATGTAGCGCACATGCCTTTTCTCTTTTAAAAGTAAAATTTTTAGTATATCTGTTGTAGTTTGGTTTTGAATTTTGTGGGGGAACTTTATATTCATAAGATTTAAATAGTAAATAGAACTAATGCATCAGAAAGATTACTGGACAGAAAATTTAATAGTACATAATTTTTGACCCACTTCCATCTATTCCATCTGTTTTTCTTTCAACACTTTTCTGTTTTTCAATTGGCAGGGCCATGTTCCTCTTGTCCCAGGTCGTGATCTTGACTGGGAAGAAGAGCTTGAAAAAGCACAGTGTTATAAATGTGTCTCTGTTCCCTCAGACCATCCCCTTTATATTCTCTATACATCTGGAACAACAGGGTTGCCCAAGGTAAAGGACTATCTGTAGTCTAAGTGTCTGTGACCAACCTATTTGCAGTTCCACTTGAGAAAATATTTAATTAAAAAGGTTCTAACTGTTTGCCAGAGCTCAGTGCTATAAATAAGCATTGGTAGAAATGGTTTAATCTGATATATTCATATTTCACTGCTTTAAAGTCATTGTCTAGGAATAAATAATGTTTGTTTTTTAAAATAATAGTAATATAAAGATAAACTGCATTTACTTCAAAATGTTTGTATAGTATGAACCTTTGAAGAGAGCAGAATGTCTTTTATCCATTAATATCTTCTGTGTTTTAACAGTTTGAGATAAGCGTAGTATAGTCACTTAATGACAAGGTTGGTTAATATATGACTTGTGTGGTAGCATTTATTGCTGAATAGTCTTTGCTTATTCCTTGTTTACATATTAGCTAATCTTCCCATAGATAAGATGTAATGAATGACATTACAGATTAAATGGAATTAAACATGTTCTGAAGGCTTGTGTTATTGAACAGTTCTGAGAACATAATTCCCATGAAAATGAAAGTCTAGATTGAGTAAGTGAAAACTAACATAGGGCATTCTTGGAAAATGTTTGCTTTCAAATGTCAGTTAGTCTTAATGATCTATTTTTAAAAGATCTTATTTCAAAAGCAAGCTCTTGAGTGTTTCCTTGGTACTTAAATTCTGTTTTCAAGTGTAGAAGACAAACTGAATATAACTTTCAGGCAGTGGTCTTACCGCCACAAATTCAGGGATGGTATCACACATCCCTGGATATGGCATTGCTTAGGCTACTACTAGAAAATTGTTTCATGATGTGGCCTATAAGGTTCAGAATTGAAGGGGAGTTAAGGGAAAACAAACATCAGTTTTGCTGAGAAGAATGTCTTTTGCTTTTGCTTTGAATGTGGGCGCTTTAAAGCAACATGCGTATCTGGGATTATTTAATTATATTGTCAAAAGGTCCAAGATAAGATCCTGTGTTACAACAGGTGTTTTCCTTGCTGTTAGTTTCAAAACATAGTATCTCAGAGATAAAAGTTCTCAGAAGTTTACTTCACCGTGTTGGTTCTCCAGAGAAAAATATAGGCACCTTGAATCAATCTCCCTTATAAGAGGGAGATTGTCAACTAACACTAAGCTACAATGAGTAACTTAATGAATAAAATAACTTTTTTATTCATTTAAGGAACTTGCTTTTAGATGGTCATGCTAGTAAAATTACTCAGTTATGACCTTCATAACAAAACTTTGGTTAATCTTAGAGCGGGGACTAAATTAGAAGCTGAGACTAACGATGGCAATCTGCTTTCTGAAACACTTGTTGGTTAACCATTCTTGCTGTGGCAATCTCCATTTTAATGAGTTAATACGTCTCTACAGTCCCTCATTTCTTTGATGAGGCCTGAAAGCGCGTGTTTCATTCTATTAACAACATAAAGAGAACGTACCATGCCTAGCAGACAGGTAGCTGTATTGTAGTGTCTGCACTATAGACATTTGTTTGGTCAGGTGAATCACACCTGAATTTTAGTTCAGGACATAGTTTACGTAATTCTTTCTTCTAGAAGCAGTGTACTAGAAGATGATGAAATGTATATTAAGCATCCAAATTCAAAAATTTTCCTATTAATGGTGTTCCAGAGACAGTTTTTGGCTTACCAGGGTGGATGGTGCTATTGATACTCTGTCGTTCTAATTTTCACATCCCTCTTTTAGACCAAGACTGGGATGTTCTTCATTTTGCATTGTATGTATACTTCAGGCTAGGTATTAAACCTTTCAATAATAGACATCTGGTTTAAGACAATTTTCTAACATCTTTAAAAAGAGTCAGTGCAGAAAGAGGGGTACATTTCAGGGAGTAATTCACCCAAGTTATTTTAGGGATCATCTACTCTGCAGGTGCTCCTCTTTTTTCAGTGATCACACAGAGAGACTATGCAATGAATTTAAAACATACCCAGCATTTATTTGGCCACAGCTTAAGTGAGGTAAATACTCAATCATTTATTTTTGTCAGCATATGTTGACTAAATATTTGCTTATCTGACCTTAATGAGAGAATTCTAGTCTTTGTTAGTTATCTTCTGAAAACTGTCATCAGCTAGGCCTTGGGTTAGGTTTTTATGTTTGTTTTATTGTATGTTTGTTTATTTGTTTGTTTGTTTGCCAAAATTACTTCAGTGCGAATGCAAACACAAGCATGTACTTGTCCAAATGGATCCTTTTCTTAAGTGAGGGGTATTGGAATTGGACAACTTTAAGTCTATTGCTGCTAAAAAACCAAAATTTCATTGAAGACAGGAATATCATTGCATCCTTCAAATGATCTTAAATATTCAAATTTTCTCATTTAGGGTGTTGTCAGACCAACAGGTGGCTATGCAGTTATGCTGAACTGGACAATGTCAGCTGTATATGGACTCAAACCTGGTGAGGTAATTCTGCTTAAATGTCATATATTTTTTAACTCCTCTTAAAAAACTCCCCGCTATATTTATGTTTTTATTTCATTTTAGGTGTGGTGGGCAGCTTCTGATTTAGGCTGGGTTGTTGGTCATTCCTACATTTGCTATGGGCCTCTCCTTCATGGGAATACTACAGTTTTGTATGAGGTATGATTCCAAAAAGCCGGCCTTTGAAAAAGCAGCATCTCCTCCAGTTGATGATCCTGGTGATCGTGTTTATGCCTGTCCATTCTTCATGCAATATATATATTTAAATTGTGTGTGTATCTTCAGTGTTTATACTCTCCCATCTATTATAGTAATTCTTAAGGAAAACTTACTGTTCTATCCTTCAAACTTGTCTACTTCAGCTGTGTGACTGGTGATGGTCAATGGGGCAAGGAGCTCCAAAACAACAGACCTAGAAATGGAGATGTTGAGTGTACCTGTGTTGCTTCAGCCACAGGACATGAGACTACCTTTATTATGGATCTAGGAGAGTATCTTGTATTTGGCTTGACTGGAGATGACAAATTCTTACTGGATCTGAGTTGGAGGCAATTGGAAGATCTATGGTTGGAGCCAGAATTCTTGAGGAGACTTGTCTCTTCTTTCCTACCCCTACCATTCAAGGCACCTGAAGCCAAGACTCAGTTGACATTCAGGCCTTGGTCCTTCTCTTTGGGGGATGAAACTCAGTGGGGTGGAGAGGAGACTAGTCCAATTAGAGTGACCTGCTGCATCCTAACTTTGGTGCTCCAAAAAGCAATGACACTACCGTACATTGTTATGTTTTCAGAAGTTATTGTTGATTCCCTAATTGCCAGGCAAGAAGGTACAGTGTTGCTTGAACCATCTTCTTTATTCTTCAGGGACTGAATCCAGTATCCATCAGTGATAATGAAAGACATTTTATGTAAAGGCACTGACATTATTAGCTCTTAAGCACGCTAAGATTTGGTTTCCTGCATTCACCTGACATTAGGAATTCTGGATATATCCCAGCTTCTCCAACACTGTGCAGAGTGAAGCCCACCTAGTAATTGTTCTGTCTTTTTCAATGGTCTTAGAGGCAGAAGTTGCTTTAGCTCTGCTATCGTGGCATGCTGATTACCTCTGTTGATTTGTAGTGGTAATTAGAAATTTGTGAACCATTAAGCGAAATCTAATGGTAACTCATGGCAGAGCATACAAGAACTGCAAAAGTATAGTGAATGTACTGGATACTGAGGACATGAAAAAGTATATGAAAAACGCTTTGATGATATTGTGAATGTAGCAGTTGTTAGAGCAGCATCTGTACCCAGTGTTTGTGCAGCAGGGAAGTCAGCATGACATGGTGGAAATACGCTGGTTTACAGACCATCATAAGTGCGGAAGTTCTGCATAAAGAAATGTATATTATGATTAAACTTTCTTCATTTTCCAGCTAATACACCATACAAGTAATGAAGACCATACTAGAACAGAAATGGATTGTTACTGTTTTCAGGAATAAGCATTATCAGAACAATTCTTTGGTGTTTGCACAACCAGTTAAATTGGTATTGGTTGAGATGTGCTTCAGTGCTACGAATTTATACACTGGTACTGGGATTGTGTGTGAATTTTGAGTAAATACGTTTCTGAATCCTGGGGATACTGAAGAAGCATGGACAGTTGTAGTAACGTGAGATTGCCTCCAAAATTGTTTGGATGACGCTGCATCAAACACCACAGAAGTGACTATGGCTTCCTGCATCCTGTTTTGGAAGTTAGAAGTATACTTTGCTGCTGGAAGTTCACTCTATAAACTTCTAAGTGAGATTCTCACAAGCAGAAGACACCTCCTGAAGGAAGTCAAGAATCCTCAAGTCCAGAAAAGCAATCGTTGTTAGGAGTCTACATGGTATTTCAAATCACGGCAGTAGTGCAGTTCTGAAATAAGTCCTCTGATTGTCCTTGGTTACTGATTTGGTTCACAGAGTGGTTTTAAATATATAAATAACATTTTTATAGAGAACACTAAGACAGAAGCTTTGCCACTTGGGATAAATTAGTTGGACTGCGCTGCTGTGAAGTTTTCCAGAGCAAATGAAAAGTGCCAGCAGAAAGCTTTAGAACTGTCAAGAGCTCCCACCTTATTCTGAAGTACTTCTTGTGCAGTGCAAAAGGGCCAAATGCTATGTGCGACTTCATATTTGCTAATCACCACCAGATGTTTGCTTGTTCTGACTGTCAGCCGCTCCTTCATTTCTTCCAAGCTTTGGCTTCTATCCTCTTCACCAGCCTTATTTCTTTTGCTGTTCCTCCTTTATGACCAACATCTTTCTTATAACATTATTAAAAGAATTCCTCCTTTCCTACCGGTGACTTTTGCAATAGTGACAACTGTTGCATTGGCCTCCCAGAATATAGAGCAAGGGGCAACCTGGAGCTTGACAGCATGTACTCTAAAAGGCCCAAAAGTTTCTCCAGCAGATGCACCACGCTGTTGCTCATGTCAAGGTTGCTGCCAAGTGGGACAGGACTGACAAGCAGTGCTGCATTCGTTGAAATAGATGAAGACCATGTTTTTCATGAGGTGGGAAAAACATGCACAGTGTGTGTGCCACTACAACAGAGATCTTGAACAGATCTTCAGGGGATGGGAGAGCACTGCACCAACGCCACTGCTCATCTACAGGCATCCAAGGACATCCACGGACATCCAGGGACATCCATGTCCTTGGTCCCAGGATCAGCAGTCCTGGAACACAGTCTAGGGAAAAGCGTGGCAATGATGCTGCACACGTCCTCATGCCCAGAGGACCCCCGTGAGACAACGCACAGGAACATCCCCTTGGCCCATTCTCTGCCACAGCAGGCACTGGGAACTGCCAAACTGGTGGTCCAGATGCCCGCCTGAGTAAGTGTGCGTACTCTTTTCCTGTACGTGTATTGAGGGTGGGACTGTGTTTAGGAGGTTTCTGGTAGAATTAGGGCACTGGTCACAGAGCTGCGGAAAGGAGGTGTAAGACTCTGGATTCACTGTGAGAGCTTCTGCGCCTTGAGAGACAATTCCCCAGGGGCTGTGAGCTGTGAGGGAAGTTCTGTGGAGCAACAAGCTCCGCCAGAGGCTGCTTGTCCCGTCCCAGCTCTGCTTGCGTGCCAGGCATAGTCCTGGCACCCGCCTAAGTCATGGACGTGTCATGCCTTGATAACACAGTCCCCCTAGGCTTCTCCACAAAACCCCAGCCACACTGTCTCTTCCCCTCAAATGCAATGTATAAAGGACATACTCAGTGGGGATAGTGGTGCTGGTGCTTCTGGCCACATGTCAGATCCTGTCCCTGCCCTCTAATCAGCTGCTTGTACAACAAATACCATTCAGGATGATACCATTTCTTTGAAATGCAGTGGTTAAGATAGTGATTGCTGGCAATACGTTATCTCTTCCTCTGCACCAAGTCACACTCAGGAAAGGTCGTAAAGGGAAGGGTACTGTGGGCTGGGGTAAGGCATATTTGGATTAGCCAGGTTTACCCAAAACAAATGGACTGAATGCAGCAAGGGAGTATGTGAAGCACACAAGTGCGGAGGAGGGGAAAACTGAGTACAGAGAGAAGTGTTGGGAATCAGTTCCCTTTTCAATCATTGCATAACATATGCCAGATTGGAAGACATTGGTGTCCAGTGGTACTCCTCCCATCCCACACCATGCACTTCTGAATGCTCTGTGGGTTGATGACTGTCCTCAGTGAAAGAGCAGACAAAGTCCTGACACCAGTGCGCTTCTGGATGCCCTGGTTATGACAAGGAGAGCAGAGAACTGAGCATACAGGTACTGCAGAAGCTTTGCTCAGTGTTTCAGTCTGAAGGAAAGTCTCAAAGATGTCCTCGCAGATGATTCACACTAAAAGTGATACCCTGAATTTGGAAGGTATTGGAAACATTTGCAGAGTGTCTGTCCCACATAGTCCAGTGTCTTTCAGATGACCAAATGTAGATTGCGGTTCCGTTATGCATTCGGTAAAAGCACAATTAAATTAGACCTGTGCTGTACTGTTGCCAGAGTTTACCTTATGGTGTGGGGCGCAGGGGTGTGCAGCGTCTCTCACGGTGCTCATTGGCACCGAAAAGATAATGAACGATCCTGTCCCTTCTTGTCAAGAAGGCACTGGTCTATGTTTTGGTTCTGTGGCCAGAGATATGGAAGATAGGGAATATAGAAACTTTATGGTGAAGCCTACTGGGGATGTGTGAACTGACGTGCTACTGTCATCTGCGCGAGACAGATGAAAGGAACAGCATGACACTTCCAGAGGAGAAGTCCCTTGAGTCAAGGGAGCAAAGATATGTGGGATAGGTTTCCATCAGAAAACTTTGAACTGCATTTTTGATCCTGTGTACAAGGCTAAGTCTAGTCTAAAATAAACCGCAAATAACATCTAATGGAAGATGTAAAGAGCATTGGCATTAAATGGTTTGATCTACTAATCCGCTCTAAGTCACCTCGCTACTTGCTATGTAAACAAAGCCTGTGACACCATATGTGCTTGCATTCATGTTTCATGTCATTATTTCATATGGTACTATGTTTATTTTTACCAGTTTGTGTAGTAGGAAGATTGGTAATCTCTCATAGCACAGCAGATTGTGCCTCAGTGAAACCTGTGTATGTTGCTTTGTGCAAAATTCTGTTTTTTATCATTTTTGTAACAGAAGAATGTAAAGAAAGAAACAAAATCCAACGTTTAGAAGCAAAGCAAGTCTTGAGGTCTTAAAAATATGTTTTGGAATTTGTTCTTGTCTTTGTGGTTAACTTTTAACTTTGTGGTTAACTTTTAAAAGTGTTGACTTTTTTTTCTGTTCATGAAAGACTGCGGGTAACGTGTTAAGTTGTTCTATGAAATAGAAAATGAGCTTTTGTCAGGATGTTTTTCTTCCACATTTTGTGATCTGTAGGATCTGAGGCAAATAGCTTTGTTTTTTAGCTGCTAGGCATTGGATTGATTTTTCAATAATCTCTCAGAAAAGCAGGTTCGCAAAACAAGTATTTTTTATTAAATATTAAAGTACACAAAGCGATAACAACAAGCGCAGTTTTTTTTTTCTCCCTTAAACGGCTGAAGACAGAGAAGCTCACATACCTTAATACTCCCAGCCAATGGCTGCAGCAGCTGGAGAAAACTTAAGCAAAGATTATTCTTCATTTGAAACTCAATGTACCTTCTTTCCAGATAAAGTTTACTGACTTCCCTACTGTCAGTGTTCAGCATGAAAGCTTGCAACGAATGTGTTATTGAAATACATGATGCAGAGAATATCTACAGTGCAACTGTGGCAATAAAAATCAGCCATTCGTTTGAGTATCGCTTATGCTTAGCTCTTTTTTGAAGAGTCTCCAGTGTGCTAATCTGGTGGAATCCGCTTGCTTCTGTGAATTTACAAACCAGCTCACTGGGGAACTTCTGAAAGCTTTTGAGTCAATGACAAGTGTCAGCTTGCTGATGGCAGGAGTGACGCTTGGTTCTTAGTGCATATACAAGTTCTGAAGGACATTAGGAAGCCAAATTATTTCTAGGACATTGCAAATTAAAAGTAATCAAGCAGTTTAAAAAAAAGAAAGGAGGTGGTTTTTTAAAAGCAGTAGGGCAAAATCCTAGGAAAAGGATAAAAGGAATGGGTAAGTGAGAGAATATATGAAATTTATGAAGTAGACTCTTTGCAGAAAGGATTCCTTATTAACTAAATATATCGTTATGTGGAAAAGACATTTGCATAGATGGATAAAAATATCCAGAAGAACTAATGCTATATACTTGTGTACTTGAACATAGCAAGTAACTCCAGATGCAGCGGTGGATTCATGACGTTTTGCAGTACATGTGTGTACTACATGTCTGTACAGCTGTCATACCTTTTGCTCATCCCAGAGGTCATGCTTGTCAGATGATTCTTGTGTGTTGTTTGTTTATGTAGGGCAATCATGGATACATCTGTGAGAACTCCTAGAGGTTTACTA